>NW_023425531.1:307500-525000 GCF_014108245.1 Pipistrellus kuhlii
AGCCAGACTATAACCCAGACACTGGCAGGTGAGAAGGCCGGCCACTGACCCGTTTCAGGCTCTGCCCCCTCTTCACGGCCTGGGGACTGAGGGGTTTCCGGTTCAACTCCAGTCACAGCACTTGCCGGTTTGTGGGCTCCATCCCTAGTGGGGGGCGTGCAGGAAGCAGCCAATCAATGCCTGCTCTCATCAATGATGTTTCTCTCTCTCTCTTCCTCTCCCTTCCTCTCTGAAATCAATAAAAATATATTTTTAAAAATAAATAAAAACAAAGTAAGTGAAAACGAAACAGAACAGACTCATGGGCAGAGAGTGTTTTGATGGTTGCCGGATAGCAGGGCCGCCGGGAGGTGGTTGAAGGTGACGGTGTAAGAAGGACAAATGGTTGTTACAAATAGTCGTGCTGACATGAGGTGCAGCAGAGACAGAGCCAACAGCATGTAATAACTAAGCACAGAGAACCATATGTCACATTCACTTCAATGTGCCATGATTTTTAGGATTATATGACCCACAAGCATGTGTTACAAATAATATAGCATCTATTTTTCCAAAATATTATACTTTTAGCATGTGTTTTTCTATAATATACTTTATGCTACATTTTTATATGATGAATAGCAGCAGAGAGGAACAGAAAATACTCAGCTGTGTAAGTTTGTTTGTTTTTCTTAATCCTCAGGGGAGGACATGCTTAGAGGGAGGAAAAGAAGAAGGGAAGAGAGAGAGAGAGAGAGAGAGAGAGAGAGAGAGAGAGAGAGAGAGAGAGAGATTGATCAGATTCCCCAGCCCGGGATCAAATCCTCAACCTAGGTGTATGCCCCGACCAGAAATCAAACCAGCAACCTTTCGATGCACAGCACAATGCTCAACCATCTGAGCCACTCTGGCCACGCCTCGGAACGTGTGCGAATTAAGAATGAAGCACAGCCAAACGGTTTGGCTCAGTGGATAGAGCATCGGCCTGCGGACTGAAAGGTCCCGGGTTCGATTCCGGTCAAGGGCATGTACCTTGGTTGCGGGCACATCCCCAGTAGGGGGTGTGCAAGAAGCAGCTGGTCGATGTTTCTCTCTCATCAATGTTTCTAGCTCTCTATCCCTCTCCCTTCCTCTCTGTAAAAAAATCAATAAAATATATTTATTAAAAATAAAAAAGAATGAAGCACAAAGGATATATCTAAAGTTCCAGAACATGGGAGATCAAGCTGGAGATGCCTCAGTCCGTTCTTTCCTGCACTGAAATGTAAGCGTTTACCACAAAGTTATCTTTTAAGATATTTATTTATGGGTCCGTTTTAAATACAGATTCCAAGGCTCCCCACCTGACGACTGTCCTGACGGAGCTGCGGGAGGAATGTGAACGTGAAGAGATCCGTCCAGGTGGTTCCCATGAACTGCCGTCAGTGGAGCTCGCTGGGTTGTTATTAGAATGGCTTAAGTAATCTATAAGATGCTAATTAGAAAAGCGTAATATGCTAATTAGACCGGATGACCTTCCGGACAAAGCAGGGGCTGCGAGGGAAGCCTGGGTCCCAGGTGCCAGGGGGAAGCTGGTGCTGGCGGGGGGAGGGGGGTAGGGGGAGGAGGAGAAAGGCCCACTCTTGCACACATTTTATGCATACAGCCTCTAGTGTTTTAATAAAACAAAGCCAAGGCCACTGTCACAGGCTCTGATTCATTTTTTCCAGGCGGGGCCCAGGCAACGGTGTCTCTGCTGTAAATGTAGCCGCGATTCTAAGGCGCAGCTAGTGTGAGAATCAGTGGGTGACTGCGGCCACTACCCAGACCACAAGGATACAAAGCGGACCTGGTCACCAGGACACGGCGGCAGTGCCAAACGGGCAGGAATGTGACGGGCTCAGCCGTCCTCCACCAGGGGCTCCTTCAGTGAGTCCTGTGGTCTTGCTTTTATTAAACTTTATTGTTGAACATATTACATATGTGCCCTCTTTCCCCCCATTAACCCCTTCTAGCCCACTCCTCCCAGGCCTTCCCACCCTATTGTCCATGTCCATGGGTTACGTATGTGTATACAAGTTCTCTAGTTGATCTCTTCCCACCTCCCCTCTGAGATTCCACAGTCTGTTCCGTGCTTCCATGTTTCTGGATCTATTTTGTTCATCAGTTTATTTTGTTCACTAGATTCCACATATGAGTGAGATCATGTAATGCTTGTCTTTCTCTGACTGCTCATTTCACTTAGCATAGTATGCTCCAGGTCTCTCTCTGCTGTCTCAAAGGGTAAGAGATCCTTCTTTGTTATAGCTGCATAGTACTCCACGGTGTAGCTGTACCACAGCTTTTTATCCACTCGTCTGCTGATGGGCACTCAGGCTGTTTCCAGATCTTAGCTACTGTGAATTGTGCTGCTGTGAACATATGGGGTACATATATCCTTTCTAGTTTCTTGGGATATAGTTCTGAAAGTGGGATCACTGGGCCAAATGGGAGTTCCATTTTTTTATATTTTGAAGAAACTCCAGACTGTTCTCCACAGTGGCTGCACCAGTCTGCATTCCCACCAGCAGTGCACAAGGGTTCCTTTTTCACTGCATCCTCGCCAGCACTTGTCGTTTGTTGATTTGTTAATAGCCATTCTGACAGGATGGTACCACACTGTCGTTTTGATTTGCATCTCTCAGATGATCAGTGACTCTGAGCATTTCTCATCTGCCTCTTGGCCACCTGTATGCCTGCTTTGGAGAAGCATCTAGGTCCCTTGTTCATTTTCTAATTGGATTGTTTGTCTTCCTTTTGTTAAGTTGCGTGAGTGCCTTATATATTTTGGATATTAACCCTTTGTCAGACGTATTGTTGCCAAATATGTGGCTCCTTCATTTAGTCTCCTTAATCTCAGCTTCCTCATCTGTGCCGCCTTACGGTGAGAGTACCTCCTGTGCCATGCCTGCTGCGGGGCCAGACGGGGAGCTGAGGCTTCCTGCACACCGCCTTGTTGTGGGGTTGAACCCTGGGTTCAAGATAAGACCACCAGAGACTGATTAATTAATTTAAAAAAAGCAGGCAAGGATTTATTGAACTGGCCAGGACAGCCACAAGAGCACCACATGCAGGTGGACTCCAAATGACTGCACTGTTTCAGGGGTAGGCAATTCCTTTTAAAGGTTTAAACCGCAAGAATTTTCCTTTTGTTCCTAAATCCTAAAGACTAAATTCTAAAGACGGGACAGCGTGCAGGTCGATTCCCAGTCACATCCTGCTGGACACTGGAATGTGGCCCTATCTTGTGATAGCGATAACACAGAAGCAGAGCTCGGTGGTTAGTCTCTAAAGGTTATCTACAGTTTCTATCCCTGAAGCTACTGAGTCAGTGGGAATCAACCTCCTGTGGTCCTGGTCTCAGGCAAGGGAAAATTGCCTTAGCCTCCAGGTCTCCACCTGGAAGCTGAGGTAAGTATTCCATGTTTAATCAGACAGGAGCCAGACTCAGCAGGGTTAAAATTCAAACAGCAGTTTTTACCAAAGTATGGTTGCCACTATATTTCATTCCCCACTGGTTTTATGTGCATGGTCAAATTATTGACTCATCCTACTTCTCTATTCTGTTCTTTTTTAAAATATATATATATATATTTTATTGATTTTGTACAGTGAGGAAGGGAGAGAGATAGAGTTAGAAACATCAATGAGAAAATCATGGATCAGCTGCCTCTTGCACACCCCCTACTGGGGATACGCCCGCAACCAAGGTACATGCCCTTGACCGGAATCGAACCCGGGACCTTTCAGTCCCCAAGCCGACACTCTATCCATTGAGCCAAACCGGTTTCGGCTCTATTCTGTTCTTGTTCTCCAGTCCCATAGCACATGTAGTCTTACTTAGCCCTGGACTTTCTCACTGGCTAGCAAAAAAAATGTTACAGTTACCAAAACCCCTAGTACCACAGTTCCCATTAGTACTGTCCTCACTGAAGTCCAATTCCCCTCCTGCAGGCATCAAGTCTCCTCCTGGCCTGTGTGGAGCCCAGGCTAGGGACCTCACTGGTGATGCTGCTGGTTGCCAGGATCAAAGTTGTTTTCTGTGCAGGAGCTGGGAGTGGTGTAGCCAGGTTTGGGTGCCATCTACTTCAGCCGTGGGTGTGCTCAGGGTAACAGTGTAGCGTCCATTTCAGGGGTGAGTCCATGGACAGTGAACTTCTTTACCCACACAGTCTCCGGGCTGGATGGGGTATACAGGGTCCACGGTGGGCACTGGCAGTGCATCTGGAACAAGCTTATGGGTGGCTCTCTGGGTAAACTGCAGAGCCTGTAAGGACTTGAGCAAGGGAAAGGTTATAAATTCCAGCTTTCAGTTTCTTCCTGACCCCGGGAAGGATGGAGGGATGTTTACCATACATGATCCCATAAAAAAGAGGGGAGGGTACACCTGGCCCATAAGAGGGTGATGGGCAGGGGGGTGGTCCAATTTTCACCAGTTTTCAGGACAAATTTAATTAAACTTTTTAGAGTACTGCTCATGCCTATCCTAAGGCTTGAGCTATACTTTGAGATACCTTGCTACAAAGGCTGGACTGTTATCTGATCCTATGACTACTGCCAGTTCGAATCTAGGTATAATCTCCTGGAGTAATTTCTTGACTACTATAAAGGCAGTTTCTATCCTAGTGGGGTATACTTCAACCTAACCTGAGAAGGTGTCTATAAAAACTAGCATGTACTTGTACCTTAATGCTGGTGGCTTAATCTCTGTGAAATCTACCTCCCAATGCTCTCCTGGAGAATTTCTCTGGGGCCCATATTCCCAGGGGGACCCTCCTACCTTAGCATTTACCTGTCCACAGACAGTATTTCTAGTGACTATGCTTTTAATTACCTTATCTAAGCTTGGTAGTATCTGCCTCACAGAAGTTCAGAAGTCTTGGTGACACCTAAGTGGGTAACCTGGTGTAACTGAGCAACTAATGTCCGACCTAGAGCCTCTGGGACCAGCAGTCTGTCATCTGGCAGGGGCCACCAAACATCTGGCCCTTTGATGGCTTGCTTCTCTTCAGCCAATTCCTCCTCTAGTTTGGTGTAGGTCGGGGTCCGGCAGGGTTACTAAGACTTGTAAAGGCCCCACTGGTTTTTGGGCATCTTCCTTAGCAGTTTGGTCTGTGGCTCTACTTCATCTGGCTTCAGTTGTCTCCCCTTTCTGATGTCCTTTGCAGTGCACTATTGCAACTGCCTTTGGGAGTCAGATGGCCTCAAATAAGGCTAAAATAATGTCCTTTCTAGCTGGAGTTGGTAACCCTCTTTCCCGGTGGATGGCACAGTGTCCCCATCAGAGGGCCTAGATTAAGGCCTAAAGTTTACTGATATTACTCTGTTCAGGAACTGTGCCCAAATGGTGTGGTCCATGGTGACTATTGCTGTTCCTGTATATCAGATCCCATCCTGAACATAACTGCTCCCATCAGTGTACAGTACCTCATCTGCTGATGATGGCAGGACATCTGTCAGTATTGCGTCTGTTACCTCTATGCAGTCATGAATGGATTCCTCTGGATTATCTGGAAGCAGGCTGGCAGGGTTGATGGCCAGTGTCTTATGGAACTGGATGCAGGGCTGGTCCAGGAGAAGAGCTTGGCACTGGATGATATTTGACATCCATCTCTCTGAAGCACCTCAAAGGAGGGCCTCAACGGCATGGGGTGTTGTCAGGGCTAGCTCCTGGCCCAGAGTCTGCTTATCTGCCTCCTTCACCAGCAATGCTGTGGTGGTCACTGCCCAGAGGCACACTGGCCACCCTGCTGCCACAGGGTCTAGCCTCTTAGACAGATAGGCAACAGGTCTCTTCCAGAGACCTAGAGTCTGAGTGAGAACCCCTTTGGCAATGCCCCTTACCTCACTCACATTGTGACATCTGGCAAGGCTAGGGCAGGTGCTGAGATGAGAGCCTTCTTTAGCTCCTCAAAGGCCCGATGTTCTACTTCAGTCCAGTTTAGCGGCTGCGTCCAGTACGTGTTCCTTCTTAGGTCTACAGTCCTTCTTGATGTCCAAGGAAGTCAGTTTGTCTGGTGGCTCCCTGGACTGATATCTTCCTAGAGGTCCCATCGGCTCTGTCAAGACTGAATAAACTGCCCAGTGCTCACCAGGAAATTAACAGGTTTGCCCTCTACTTGTAAGGTTACTCGTGGGGGCTTAATGGAAAGGAGCCCCAGTCCTGTCAGTCTTCTTCCTCTAAGTTAGAAAAAAACAAAACCTTTGGAGTCTAAGTCTCCCTTCTTGCCTCTCCAGCTAACCTGCCAGGATGTCCTCCCTTCCAGTGTCCTATTGGCTGCTGGCTTTCTCTTCCTTTCAACCCTTTCTTGTTCCCCTTCTCATCACATGCACAACCTTCATAAAAACTTTCATTCTTTTAAATTAGCCTTCAAATCTTCTATGTTCTTAAAAATGCATAACCATGCCTCAAAACCTCCCATTATTTTTAAATATTTAGAAAAGGCAGAGGGAAGAGGGAGCAGGCTCAGCACCCTGTTCCCAGGCCTCCAGCCGCTTGAAATTTAAACTGCCACATTTTTCCTACAGATAAGGATCTCAGTTTCTGATAAGCCTAAAAAGGGAAACGGGAGAATTTCTAACTGCGCCTTTAAGCCCCCTAACAGAACATGGTGAAAAGTGTCCAAGCAGTCACTGGGGGTTTGGGGGTCTTATTGGGGTACCGGGGGTCGTATTGGGGTACAGTGGAATTTCTCTCCTCGCAGAAGCTGCCTCCAGCTTCTCAAAACAACCCTGGAGGTGGACAGAGGCAGGGAGCGCGAGGGTCCCAGGTGGCAAAGGCGGTGCTTCCACCAGGGTGTTTTCATCAGGCTGTCCACCACTTGCCTCTTGCTGGCGAAGGTGCCGTGGGGGCCCCGGTGACCCCTACACTGCAATCAGACTCCCTGAGCTTTCTGAAAAGCTCCTCTGCCTGAGTGTGTTTCCATTAATATTACTGATTTTAAAACTATAACTTAAGAGTTGACACACACACACAAAAAAAAGAGTTGACACACATACACAAGGACCAAGTTGCCCTCAAAATATTTTCCTTTTCTTTTAAAGATTTTACAATGTATTGTAATCATTACATTAAACTTAAATGGCCAATTGAGACAAACAGTTCTGAGACCATTCCTCCACCACTGATGAAGACTGGGTGGAGGCAGGTATCTGTAATAAGATTCATTTAGTTTTTGAGCTTGCTGGGGCAGCCTTGGTGACTTTGCCAGCTCAAGCTTCCTTCTTGTAAATAGTTAATTTTAGAATTTGGTCTCTGCTTTTAACCTTTTGTACCACAATTGTTACAACTTCATACCTTTAAATTAATAAACATATAAATCTTGTTAGGTGGGCTGATTTCCCTCTGACAGAAAGCAAAGCACCCCTGGGAAAAAGGAATCCCAGTGGCCACTTGGGGCAGTTTGCTAGCTGTCAGAGCCCTCAGCTTTAAACAAATGAAAGGTTTCTTTCTTTCTCTTTTTTTTTCTTTTTCTTTCTCACAAATTTTCACACTTACATGAACAAATAATTATACCCAAGTAGATAAACAAAATATCAAACAAACATCTGTACTTATACCCTTTCAATAAACAAGTAATATTACAATGTTTCAGCAAAACAGAAATGGCATTCATGTTGGACAAAGGAAATAAGACTAATACTCTAGGAACTGTAAGGGGAAAGTTATCCTACAGACCGGCACTGACCTGGGAAAAAGAGTGGTTAAATCAAAAGCATTAACATCAGAGCCATATTCGTCCGCCCGTTTCTTGAAGCCCTGAAAATTTTTCAAAAAACATTGTAGAGGGGAACACGGAGACATAAGCAAATCTTGAACATTTTGACGGAGACCAAAACACAAAACAAATAGGCCTGACACAAACATGACAAAACACAAGACAACCCGTCCGGACACCTGGGGCCGAGGACACCGTAGTGTCCCCCCTGAGCCGAGGACACCGTCGTGTCCTCCAACCAGAGTCTGGAGGTTAAGCCGCGTCCAGCCCTCCAAGGACCCTTACCCTTTGTGAGATCTCAACCATAACCTGGGCACCTTACCTTATGAGACCAGTCTTCCCTTTTTCAATAAATCCTTGTGGCTTCTCCGGCTAAGGTCCCTGAAAGGAGGGAGAGCCTCCTGTGGAGGACAAGCCTCCTGCCCCTTATTGGGGGGTCCCTCTCTCCTCTCTTTCGGGTATCTTGCTGGGGCCTCCAAATGTTGTGGGGTCGAACCCTGGGTTCAAAATAAGACCACCGGAGTCTGATTAATTAATTTTTTAAAAAGCAGGCAAGGATTTATTGAACTGGCCAGGACAGCCACAAGAGCACCACATGCAGGTGGACTCCAAATGACTGCACCGTTTCAGGGCTAGGCAATTGCTTTTAAAGGTTTAAACCGCAAGAATTTTCCTTTGTTCCTAAATCCTAAAGACTAAATTCTAAAGACTGTGGACAGCCCGCAGAGTTGGTTCCTAGTCACATCCTGCTAGACATTAGAATGTGGCCCTATCTTGCGACAGCGATAACACAGAAGCAGAGCTCTGCGGTTAGTCTCTAAAGGTTATCTACAGTTTCTATCCCTGAAGCTACTGAGTCAGTGGGAATCAATCTCCTGTGGTCCTGGTCTCAGGCAAGGGAAAATTGCCTTAGCCTCCAGGTCTCCACCTGGAAGCTGAGGTAAGTATTCCATGTTTAATCAGACAGGAGCCAGACTCAGCAGGGTTAAAATTCAAACAGCAGTTTTTACCAAAGTATGGTTGCCACTATATTTCAGCCTCACAAGGCACTGATGCGGCTGTGCCAGGCTCGCTATGAATATCAGGCTACCATGACAGTTTTATTGTCAGAGACACCTGTGAGGACCAGACGGGACCCTCTGGCAGCAGCTTCACAAGGACCCCAAGGCCCGGCTCTCCTGCACCAGCTCCGGGCTGGCCTGGGGAGGAGCCGGGGACAGCTTGCTTAGTGGGTCCAAGGAACAGAAAGTAGGCGCGTGAGCTGGAGGAGCGAGCAAGGGTGACATAGTAGGAGCTGAGGTCATGTGGGATCCCTTAACACGACCCGCGTGGTTCAGGGCCCACTCAGGGTCCGGTGTCTGGAGAAGGCCGCACACTAAAATGAAGAGAGAAACTGGAAAAGAGTTAATTTGGGAAAATGGGGGCCAGGCGGGAAGTCCACCTCTAGTGGGAAGACTAATCCCTCTCTGGCCTTTTACCATTCCTTTTTTTGAGATTCTGAAACAAAGACATCTCTTAGGCGGGAAGTTCCAACAACAGAAAATCAACAAGAATTTACACATGATGAACAAATTAAAGTTTCCTTAACCACCACTATCTCAACTAGAGGATGAGTTAATAGCTCCAACCATTCAGAGCCATAGAGGTTGGCCAGATCTTTCTACATTTTACTACCAGGGAACAAATGTTTGGTTTCCATTAGCCAGCTCTTTTTACATTTTATTACCAGTGACAATGTTAGTTTTCAGTTACCTCTTTGTTAGCTCCTGACCTTGCTAACAAAGAGGTAATTAGGGAGGATCCAAGGGCTTGGGCTTCACACTGAGAGAGGAGGAGCCATGAAGGCATTTTAAGCTGCACTAACACATACGTAACACACAATTCACTATTGGAATATAGTCACCTTAGGTGTATGGCTCAGTGTCATGTCACATTGTTGTTCAGCCACTGTGCGTTCATCATCAGAATGGTTTACTACAAAACTGGAACAGGCCCCCAGTGCACAGTCACTTCCCTCCCCCAGGCCTGGCCACCATGACTCTGCTTTCTGTCTGGATCTGACTCTGGAAGCCGGTTCACAGGGCCATGTGGCGTTCCTCCCTGGCCTGGCTGTGTCCCTCTGCAGCGTGTCTTCAGGGCCCATCCGAATTCGCAGGTGGCAGGTGCCCTCCTTCGCAGGCTCAGCACTGCCCTGTCGTCCAGGCCAGCCCATTTTTTATCCTTTGAAATATAGTGGCAACCATACTTTGGTAAAAACTGCTGTTTGAATTTTAACCCTTCTAGTTTGGCTCCTGCACCTGATTAAAACACAGGGTACTAACCTCAGCTTCCAGGTGGAGACCTGGAGGCTAAGGCAATTTTCCCTTGCCTGGGACCAGGACCACAGGAGGTTGATTCCCACTGACTCAGTAGCTTCAGGGATAGAAACTGTAGATAACCTTTAGAGACTAACTGCTGAGCTCTGCTTCTGTGTTATTGGCTATTGCAAGATAGGGCCACATTCCAATGTCCAGCAGGATGTGACTAGCATCGACCCTACGGGCTGACCCCAGTCTTTAGAATGTAGTCTTTAGGATTTAAAATTTAGAACAAAGGAAAATTCCTGTGGTTTGAACCTTTAAAAGGGACTGCCTACCCCTGAAATGGTGCAGCTGTGTGAGACCACCTGCGTGTGGTGCTCTCACGGCTGTCCTGGCCAGATATTTCAATAAATCCTTGCCTGCTTTTTCAATCAATCATCAGCCTCCGGTGGTCTTATTCTGAACCCAGGGTTCGACCACACAACACCTTTTATCCATTGTTGGCAGGACACTCGGGCCACTGCCAACTTTCGGCTCTCTGAGTAACCTGCAGTGAACATGGGCGTAAACATCCCTGTGAAACCTGCTTTCAGTTCCTGTGGGTGTGTACCCAGCACAGCGTGGCCGGGTCACATGGCCATCTTATGTCAGACTTCTGGAGGAATGTGGCTCTATTTTGAGCAGAGAAGTGACATGATCTGACCTATTTTTAAAAAGCATCACTGGAAAAAAAGTGTCACTGAGGCCCAGCTGGCGTGGCTCAGTGGTTGAGTGTCTACCCATGCACCAAGAAGTCGCCAGTTCAATTCCCAGTCAGGCACATGCCGGGGTTGTGGTGTCCGTCAGCCCAGCCTACACTCTCCAATCTGCGACCTCTTGAGGGATGTCTGACTTCCCATTTAGGCTGATCCTGGTTGTGGGATCTCACAATTCAAGACTGCTGGCTCCCAACTGCTCGCCTGCCTGCCTTCCTGATTTCCCCTAACCACTCCCATACCAGCCTGATTGATGTCTAACTATTCCCCTGCCAGCCTGTTTGCTCCCAACTTCCTTCCTCTGCTGGCCTGTCACCCCTAACTGCCCTCTCCTGAAGGCCTGGTGCCTCCCAACTACCCTCACCTGCTTGCCTGATCACCCACAACTGCCATCTCTTGCAGGCCTAATCTCTCCCAACTGCCCTCCCCTGCTGGCCATCTTGTGTCCACATGGGGGCAGGACCTTTGACCACATGAGGTCAGCCATCTTGTGTGTTGGAGTGATGGTCAATCTGCATATTACTCTTTTATTAGATAGGATAGAGGCCTGCACGGGTGGGAGCAGGCTGGTTTGTCCTGAACGGTGTCCCAGATCAGGGTGGGGGTTCTCTTGGGTGTGGGGCGGCCTGGGTGAGGGGCCTGTGTGGGGAGCCAGGGCTTCAGAGAGGGTCGGGGAGGCGGTGCAGTTTCTGGGTGTCTGTTCCAGCACCCTGAGCCACATGCACTCTGACTCTGACAACAACGCTCCGGCAGCTGCCCCTGCAGCCAGGGAGGGTCCCAAGCTCCAGCACCTCAGGGCATGGGCTCCACGGGAGAGGTCAAGGCCAGGAGGTGCCTGTCCGCACTGCATAGCGCCACCCACGGCACCCTCTGAGCTTAGCAGGCCCTGCACCCCTCTCCTTGCTGCCCCACCCATGAGCACCTGGAGATGCCCCCTGGACCCACTGGCCGTTCCTCACCTGACACAGCGCTGGGAATTGGGGGCCTGCCCTCTTTAAAGGCGGAGATCTGCCCAATGACACTGCCCCTCTCCATCCTCAGCAGGCCAGACTCGCTGCTCGCAAGGTGGGCACGGCCGGCTGGGCTTCAGGCCCAAGAGCACCATTACCTTCTGCCCAGGAGTCACCAACAGAAAGGAAGACATCCCTCAAGAGGTACCAGATTGGAGAGGGTGTAGGCTGGGCTGAAGGACACCACAACCCCCTCCCACGCCCACCCACCACCCCCCCCCATGCACAAATTTTATGCACTGGGCCTCTAGTATTGTCATAAATGGCAAGATTTCATTCTTTTTTTTAACTTTTTTTAAAAATATATTTTATTGATTTTACACAGAGAGGAATTGAGAGGGACAGAGAATTAGAAACATCGATGAGAGAGAAACATCGACCAGCCGCCTCTTGCACACCCCCCACTGGGGATGTGCCCACAACCAAGGTACATGCTCTTGACAGGAATTGAACCCAGGACCTTTCAGTCTGCAGGCCGACGCTCTATCCACTGAGCCAAACCGGTTTCGGCTCTTGTTGATGTTTTATCTAGACAATCTATCTAGAGAAGTCAGTGGGGTGTTAAAGTCTCCTACTATGACTGTATTGTTGTTTATCTCTCTGTTGAAGTCCTCTAGTAGTTATTTTAATATATTTAGATGCTCCTATATTGGATGCATATATGTTTAATGGGTTATATCCTCTTGTTGGATCAATCCCTTGAGTATTATGTAGTAACCTTTGTTATCTCTTGTGATAGCCTTCATCTTGAAGTCTATTTTGTCAGATATGAATATTGCTACTCCAGCTTTTTTTTTTTTTTTTTTCATTTCCATTGGCATGGTAAATTATTTTTTATACCTTCCCTCTCATTCTGAGTGTGTCTTTTGTTCTGAGGGAGTCCCTTGTAGATAGCATATATTTGAGTCATGTTTTTGTATTCATCCAGCTACCCTAAGTCTTTTGACTAGAGCATTTAATCCATTTACATTTAAAGCTACTATTGATAGGTAGTTATTTATTGGCATTTTAATTATTTACGCCTATGTTCCTCTACTATATATTTCTTATTATTATAGCAGTCCCTTTAGCATTTTTAGCAATGCTGGTTTGGTGGTGATTAAACTCCTTTAGCATTTTTTTTTGTCTGGGAAGCTCTTTATTTCACCATCTATTTTGAATGATAGCCTTGCTAGATATAGTATTCTTGGTATCAGACCCTTGCTTTCCATTACCTTGATTACTTCATACCATTCCCTTCTGGCCTGTAGCATATCTCATAAGAAATCCACTGACAGTCTCATAGGAGCTCCTTTGTAGGTAACAAATAGCTTTTCTCTTCCTGTCTTTCAGATTCTCTCTTTTCTTTAATTTTTGGCATTTAAACATGATTGTCTGGGCATGGGCCTCTTTGGGTTCATCTATGGAAATTTCTGTGCCTCCTGAACTTGTGTGACTTTTTCCTTCACCACATTAGAGAAGATTTCTGCCATTATTTCTTCAAATAAGTTCTCTATCTCTTACTTACATTCTTCACCTTCTGGCATTCCTATGATGTCAACATTGTTACATTTCATGTTGTCCCACAGCTGTCCTTTTTTTTATATATATTTTTTTCCTTTAGGTTCTCTGAATGATTCTTTCAACCTTGTCTTTTAATCACTGATTTAATCCTTAGCTTCCTCTAATCTGCTGTGCATTTTTTCTAATATGTTCTTTTTTAGTGCTATGTCATTCTTCATTTCTGACTGGTCATTTTTTATAGTTTCTATATTTTTTTCTCATACCATTGAGCATACTTATAATCATTATTCAGAACTCCAAGAGGAGGATCCAAGATGGCTGCTCAGGTAGATATCTAACCACAGCAGCACACAAGAATTTCAATGGAATACAACTACAATAAAATGTAGAGTGGACATCGCCCAGAGCTACAGGTAGTCGACTGACTGAAAATTCTACAACAAGAAGGAAAGAGAAAACCAGAAGGAAAATCAGAGGAGCTGAAAAACAGCCTAAGGTACGGAGACATGCTGCGCACTTGCAAGCACGCACGCACGCGCGCGGAGAGGTCGCAGCCAGAGAGGAGGAGAGGGCTGGGTGCTGCCTGGCGTTCACTAGCAGGAAGGAAATAAGACCCTCAGCCTGGGCTAAACCCCTGAACCAGCAGCGCTGACCCCCAGTTATGAGCCAGACCCTGGGGACCCAGGCTCCAGCGGGGGAGATGGGGCTGTGAGGCGGAATCCCAAGCGAGCAGCGAAAAGCGGGGCCCCGGGAGTCGCGCGCACTTTGCGCGCAGAGGACTGAATGTTGACTTTGATGCTGGATTACCCTAGCGTGAAGAAACAAAGCCTCCGGCAGCGCTGAGCCTCAGTCCGGACTGCTCTGAACCCCAGTCCTGGACCAGACCCTGGGGACCCAGGCTCGGGCAGGGGGAGCTGGGTCTGTGAGGCGGAATCCCAGGGGAGTGGCGAAAAGCGGAGCCCCCAGAGTTGCACGCACTGCGCGCAGAGGACAGTCTGTTGACTCTGATCCTAGACGCCCCTAGCGGGAAGGAGAAAAAAAAAAAAAAACCAGCTCCAGACTGGAGGAATGTGACAGGGAGCAGGAGCCCCTGCTGGACACCAGCCAGCCGGGCGCAGGCAGGGAGCCGGCGAAGGGGCCCCCCTGGCGGGGGGGTGCCCCCGAGCCATCGACCTCTGAGCGCGGGCAACTTCCTGGGCGGGGGCTGCTTCCTGGGCGGCTCCGACCCCGGCAACAGGCTGGAGCAGCGCAGGAGCCCACGGAGAACAAAGGGGTGCCACAGGCCAACCTGCTGAGCTCCCAGGACAAGGAGGAAGAAACCAAAGTTCTCAATGTTAAGAAATCAAGTGAGAGCAAAAGATAGTAAAATTACTTAAGAAAGAATACAAAGAAGATCTTGAAAAATCGAAGACTAAGTCAGAACTCAACTCACCAGCCAACATTGCAACATAAATACATTTAAAAAAAAAAAAAAAAGAACAGAATGTTGGAACAGCGGCGGCCAGGCCTAGAGTGCCCAGGCACAAAGCAATGGCAACCGGGCCCGGAGCAGCAGCAACCAGAACCAGAGCAACAACAGCCAGCACTGGAGCAGCCAGACCTGGGGCAGTGGCAGCCAGGCCTGAGGCGGAGGCAGCCAAGCCCAGGGTGGCCAGTCCAGGAATACCCAGACCCGGAGTGGCCGGACCCGGAGAAGCCGGGCCCAGAGCAGCCGGGTTGGGAGCAGCCAGGTCCAGAACAGCAGTAGCCAAGCCCGGATCATCCAGGCTGGGAGCGGCCAGACTCGGAGCAGCCGGGCCCGGAGCAGCCGGGTCTGGTGCGGCCAGGCCCGAAGCAGCGGCTGCCAGGCTGGGAGCGGCCAGGCCTGGAGCAGCCGGGTCTGGTGCGGCCAGGCCCAAAGCAGCAGTTGCCAGGCTGGGAGCGGCCAGGCTCAGAGCAGCGGCTGCCAGGCTGGGAGCAGCCAGGCCTGGAGCAGCCGGGTCTGGTGTGGCCAGGCCCGGAGCAGCGGCTGCCAGGCTGGGAGCGGCCAGGCTCAGAGCAGCGGCTGCCAGGCTGGGAGCGGCCAGGCCCGGAGCAGCAGGGCCCGGAGCAGCCGGGTCTGGTGTGGCCAGGCCCGGAGCAGTGGCTGCCAGGCTGGGAGTGGCCAGGCCCGGGGCAGCAGCAGCCAGGTCCAGACCAACTAGGTCGAGAGCGGTGGTGACCAGACCCAGAGCAACAGAGGCCAGGCCTGGAGCAGCCAGGCCCGGAACAGCTCGCTTCTCACCTGCCCCTGCCCCACGGCTGCCTCTCAGACATGGCTGGAAACTTTTGTGGGAACTTGAGGGTCTGCTGAATCAAGTGATGAAGGCTTAGATCTGGATGTGTTGAGTTAGTATAGGGCTGGGGTGTTGATCTGTGAGTGCCTTGGGTGGGGCCTGGATGAGGCTGGTTGACCTATTTGGAAATGTCTTTTGTGTGAAATGTGGTGGTATTATTGATATGAGAAAATGCTAAGTAACTGATTTACTATCTGAAAAGGGATTTACTATCAGGGAAAGGGAGGGAGGAAGAGACTGAACATAAACTGCACCTATAAATGAGGACAATGGGGGATTAGAAGGGGGAGGAGGGTGGGGTGGGAACCTGGTGGAGGGGGGAAGAAATGAGGAACCTTTGTAACAATATGAACAATAAAGATTGATTAAAAAAAAAAAAAAAAGACTATTCAAAGGAAAAAGAAAAAAAAAGAACTCCATATCTGGTAATTTCTAACTTCCACTTCAGTTGGCCCTTCTTCTGGAGGATTCTCTTGTTTGTTCATTTGGGGCCTGTTTTTTGGTCTCCCCATTTGGCTGCCTGTTTGGGTTTGTGTCTATGTATAAGGTGGATCTGCTATAACTCCAAGTTTCTGGTGCAGGACAATGTCAGACTCTGTTTGTGACTGGCCCTGAGTACTGTTTGGAGCTATCAGAAATCCACAGCTTGTGGCTCCCTTAGCTGGGGCTGGGTGCCTTTAGAAAGGACCAGGATGTACAGCAAGGTTTGCTTTTCCTAGCCCCAGGCTCAGAAAGAGATCAGGCAGAGACTCAAAGTCTCCAGAGATCTGCCTCTGCCTGTAGTCTGATAATTATTCTCTGAGTCTTAATGCACCTCAGGCTATAGATCACAGCAAGGTATGGATTCCACAGGGTGGAGCCAGAGGTTTTTCCAACATGGTGGGGCAATTGATTTATTAGACCACAACCAACCCAACTTGTGGGCCCACCCAAGCTATTTCCAACGGCATTTTCATACAAATGGCCAGTCTGGGCTTATTCTTTAAACTTTCCTTAAATCTCTCAAAGGTTCACAAATTCAAAACAGACATCATCTGGCTGTTATGTGCTCTGTACCTCTTGCTAAGTGGTGTAGGCTCTGCACTAGTGAGAGTTGGGCTCAGTTTGCAGCTTGGCCTCTCATTGGCACTTCCAAGCCCAACACAACTAGTAGCCATCAGAAGACTATTTTGTACTCATTCTGAGTGGCTGAGGCATGGCACAGTCAGCAGCTGACTTTGGCCTAAACCTCCCACACAGGCAACAGAGCCAGTGTGCACATGGTGAACAGCTTCATACCACACTGGACACCACCAAACCACCTCCATGACTAACACACTGAAGGAGCAGACTCAGTTGGCACCAGAGACCTGCTAAAGTGAGTCCTGCTCTGTGAGTTTGGCCCAGCTTCTGCGGCTGCAGCTGGTTATTTTTGCCAATTGACCTGCGAGTCAATCCCTTCCATTGATATGCCAATAGCAATCAAGACTTAACTGCAACAAAGGGTGCATCTTGGGTGACTGGGGGAGCTGCACCATTGGTTCCTATAGGTATAGGATACCTATTACACAAGGTCATTCTGCTAAGATGGGAACATGGCAAATCAACCTAATACACAGAATCAAACACAGGGAGGCACATGAAATGGGAAGACAAAAAAAGTCCCAAATGGGAGAACAGGATAAATCATTAGAAAAAGAACTAAATGAACGAAATGAAGGCAAGCAGACAACCAGATACAGAAATCAAAACAATGGTTATAATGATCTCAAGGAACTCTGTCAGAACTTCACCAGCACAAAGAAAAACATTAAAAAATTATATATAAAAAAGAGAAATGAGGAATGTAAGAACTGAAATTAAGAATACACTAGAAGGAATCAACAGTAGACTAGATGAACAGAGGGTCGCTTGAACAATTTATAAAACAAGGTAGTAAAAAACAGCCAATCAGAGCAGCAAAATTTTTAAAAATCTAGAAAAATGAAGATATTTTAAGAAGTTTTTGCAACATTAAGCATAGCAAGATTTGTATCATAGGGATACCAGATGGGGGAGGGAGAGAGCAAGAAATTGAGAACCTATTTTAAAAAATAATGACTGCCAAAACTGGTTTGGCTCACTGAAAGGTCCCAGGTTCAATTCCGGTGAAGGGCTTGTACCTTGGTTGTGGGCACATCCCCAGTAGGGGGTGTGCAAGAGGTAGCTGATCAGTGATTCTCTCTCATAGATGTTTCTAACTCTCTATCCCTCTCTCTTCCTCTCTGTAAAAAATCAATAAAATATATATTTAAAAAAGAAAAAGAAAAGAAATAATGACTGAAAACTCCCTAAACCTGGTGAAGGAAAAAGATACTCAAGTCCAAAAAGCACAAAAAGTCCCAAACAAAATGAAACCAAAGAGGCCCACACCAAGACACTTCATAATATGCCAAAGGTTAAAGACTAAAGGAGAGTCTAAAAAACAGCAAGAGAAAAGCAGTTATTTATTTACAAAGGAGCTCCCATATGACTGTCAGCTGATTTCTCAACAGAAATTTTTGAAGACCAGCAGTATTTTCCAAGAAATACTCAAAGTAATGAAAAGCAACTAAGATTACTCTAACCACTAAGGGTGTCATTTAAAGTTAAAGGTGAAATAAAGAACTCCTCAGACAAGAGAAAGCTGAAGCAGTTTATTACCACCAAACCATATTACGAGAAGTGTTAAAAGGACTTATTTAAGAAGAAGGACAAAAAAGATCAAAATATGAATAGTAAAATGTCAATAACTGCATCTATCAATAATTACTTCATTTTTTTAGTAAGCAGAATGTTTTTTAATTACTTTTAAAAGGTTGTTTTCTTGAAGGTTGTTTACAGAGATGTGAGTTTACATAACTTGGTGACAACATTTTGAAATGTGCAGGCTATTTCATACAGAGGATTATAAGAAAATATTACAAAGAACTATATGCCAATAAATTACATAATCTTGATGAAATGAATAAATTCCTAGAAACATACAATTTCCAAAACTGAATCAGATAATCTGAATACACAGATTATAGCTAGTGAAAATGAAGCATTAATAAAAAAATTAAAAACTTTTAATAAACAAAAGCTCTTGACTGGCTGGCTTTACAGGTGATTTTTATCAAACATTTAAAGAAGAACTAACATCTATCTTTCTCAAAATATTCCAAAAATTTCTAGAGGAGGGAAAACTCCCAAGTTCATTTTATCCTAATTCCAAAACCTAATAAAGACACTACAAAAAAAAGAGAGAGAAAATAATAGGCCAATATCCTTGATGAACATAAATGCAAACATACTCAACAAATATTAGCAATCTGATAATAATATATAAAAAAAGATCATACACTATGATCAAGTGGAATGTATTGAGCACCTTCCCCCTAGTAGTCAGTGCATGTCATAGCTACCAGCCAGTCATCCAGTTGGTGTGTCAACCAGTTGTTTATGCTCTTATATATATAAATAATGAACTATAAGTAGACAAACTAAGAAAACAACCCCATTCACAGATGCTTCAAAAAGAACAGGAGTTCCAAAATGGTGGTAGAGTAAGTATAAACTTCATGGACACTCTCCCAGGATCAAACTGGAATTACAGCTAAAACACATACACATTATCCTTAATAATCAACTGGAGTAGCTGGTGAGAACCCTGATAACCAAGGACAGAAAGTGGAGACACATAGAGAAGGGTAGGAAGGGCGGAGGTGTAACAAGCTGGCCAGGTTCCTGCAGGTAGCAGCTGAAGTTCAGGAGAGATATCTCAGCTGTGTGGGATTCCCATTGATAACTCTGGGGTCTAAATCCCAAACTGAGTCCCTTACCCAGAGCACCGGAACTGAGAAGAGTACTCATATAAAATCTGGCTGTGAAAAGCAGCAGGGTTGCTATCAGCCAGGGAGAGATGGTTGGAAATGCAGGCACCCTATTTAAAGGGCAAACACACAAAATTCCATGAGGCAGATCTCTGGAGACTTTGAGTCTCTGCCTGATCTCTTTCTGAGCCTGGGGCTAGGAAAAGCAAATCTTGCTGTACATCCTGGTTCTTTCCAAAGGCACCCAGCCCCAGCTAAGGGAGCCACAAGCTGTGGATTTCTGATAGCTCTAAACATTACTCAGGGCCAGTCACAAACAGAGTCTGACATTGTCCTGCACCAGAAACTTGGAGTTATAGCAGATCCACCTTATACATAGACACAAACCCAAACAGGCAGCCAAATGGGGAGACCAAAAACAAGCCCCAAATGAACAAATAAGAGAATCCTCCAGAAGAAGGGCCAACTGAAGTGGAAGTTAGAAATTTACCAGATACGGAGTTCTGAATAATGATTACAAAGATTGACATTGCCAAAAGTAAGGCTTGGGACTGTCCACAGTTAACGATTAGCTTGCTCTCCACGACACTTCCCAGGTCTCTTGAGCTATCTGCTGGGTGAGCTGTGCTCTCCTCCAAAGTTACAGGGAATCTGGAGCCGTCTGCTCAGGAGGAGGGTGGAACAAGAGATCCCCAGAGAAACTTCCTCAAAGGACTTGGCAGGTGAGCGCTGTTGCAGGGAATGGACTGATGGGATCATGTCTCTTCTTTTTTTTCTTTTTCTTTTTTATTGATTTTTACAGAGAGGAAGAGAGAGGGATAGAGAGTTAAAAACATCGATCAGCTGCCTCCTGCACACCCCCTACCAGGGATGTGCCTGCAACCAAGGTACATGCCCTTGACCGGAATCGAACCCGGGACCTTTCAGTCCCCAAGCCAACACTCTATCCATTGAGCCAAACTGGTCTCGGCGGATCATGTCTCTTAATAGCACTAACAAGTCTTTAGAAGCCAGAGCTATCCAGGACTGTGAAAACACAGTCTGCACTCCATAGGGTTGGTGAAAGGGAGTATCTGCCAGGTCTTAGCGATGAAGCAGCAATGGGCAGAGGAGTCGGTGTCTTGCATGGCAAAGGGAGAGGGTGGCGTGGCTGGAAGAAAGGCAGTCAGATGAGAACGGGGATTGAGTGGTGGTCAAGAATGGAGGTCTTCTGAGGAGGTGAGACCTGAAGAATGCAAAAGAGGCAGCTAAGGAAATAGGGTAAGACCCGCAGGTTGGTCAGGCAATCTCACTTCTGTTCTTTTGGAAGATCAAAGAGGAGGCATAGTGTCTGAGAGTTTGAGCATTCTGAGAGTTTCCCATTCCCCTCTGCTGGAAAGACAGAGGGGAATGGGAAACCAGACAGCCGGTGGGACTCCTGGCTTGATTTCTTAAAGCAAAGGTCATTAGACTTAAATTCCGCAGCCTCCACCAGGGTGCACATGTTGGAACTCCAGCCTACGCAGCCTTGAGCCACTGTCCCTGAAGCCCATATGGAACAACAGTGACAGCAGTTATAATTTCTAAAGTGATACTGTGTGCCAGGTGCTATGTGCTAGGTTCAGTTGAAGGAAATAGATGCCACTTGTATTAATCAGCATTCACTGTAGTAACAAATATCCAAGCATCGCAGGAGCTTGGAACCACACATATTTTTCCCATGGGCCTTTGGGCAGGCTGTGGGTGTGCTGGGCTCAGCTCAGCCTACAGGTGCTATCATTCAGGGATCCAAGCTGAAAGTAGAGACCACCTGGGGTATGCAACACTCATGAGAGAGGGAACAAATTCAAGGGCTCCTGACCAACCACACAATCACATCCACTCACATCCGTGGGCAAGCCAAAGTCAGCATGAGGGGGACACATACTCTTCCCCAGAATGCACTAGGCGAGTCATATGAAAATTAATGGGGACATATAATCCCAGTACAGGGAAGGAGCAAGTTGTTGGGAACAAAAATCAGCCCACCACAGCCCTGTACTTTACGCACTAAGGGGCTTGCTACACAGAACCGAGTGTCCACAAAGCTGCCAGCAGTGCCAGAGCAGTAAGATCTGGCTGGTGCTGTGCTTGAGGAGAAGGGTGTGCCCGGCTGAAATGGACGTGAGTGCCAATGCACTCACCCACAGCAAATCCACTTCCGAAAGAAGCCGTGAGGTGGGCTTGATCTCCACAAGCGCTGTTGCCTAATGGAGCAGCTCTAGTAAGAAGGGCTCACTCTGTCACCCCTTCACAGGTCTGGCCATGCACTGGCTGCGGAAGCTCCAGGGGATCTGCATCCGAAGGAGGATGCAGATGGCCTGTCGCACTGTCCACATTCATGCCAAGCAGCTGGCATCACTGCAGTGGGGCCACCAGGAAGTCCCTGCCAGATTCAACTTCGCTAGCGACGTGATGGATTACTGGGCTAGCATGGAGAAGGTACTGAGTGGGAGGAGAAGAGATCCAGATGGACAATTGGGCTGAGTTTACTAATTTAGCCATACATTCAATACATAGTGATCACATTACGTGCCAGGTACCATGATGAGCTATGATGTTTGTCTCCCATGGAGGCCGCATCTGGTGGGAGCAAGAGATGCCAGAGCTTGGCAAAAAGAAGGGCCTAGGGGATTAGTGCAGGTGGGACAATCTGGTAAGTCCTTGGGTGACTGGCACCCAGTTTGCCTACACATTCTGCACATGCTCTGTTGTGACATCCGACGGTGAGACAGGACTAGTGGGCTGGGGTCACCAAGAGGCAGATTTGGGTTTAATAAGAGAATCAGCACCGACCACGCACTGAGTCAGTGCTCTCAGAAAGTTGTGTGTTCCTGCCATTTGGAGTAAGCAAGCAGGTTAGTCACCAGGCAGATTGTCGAAAGGACTTCGGCATCAGCATCAGAGAAAGAGTGATGAGAACATGTCTCTCCCCGTTCCACCCTGGACTTTTAGCCCTCCCCCCTCCATGGCTGACCCGCACTGCCTTCCGGGGCTCTGTGCGCCTTCGGAGGATGAAGGGTCCTCTGGGCCGGGACCTGGGAGGAGTGGGCCTGCACAAATGGCACTCCTCGGAGGGAGCCACACCAGAGGCGGCCCTGAGGCCCTGACCTCAGCACCATCTTCATGCGGAGGCTGTGCACGCCGGCCACTGGGCGGCATGGCCCGCAGGGCAGGGCCGGCTTCCCACGGCATCCGGCCAACACTTGGAAATCTAAAGCTTTCTGATAAAAATGTAGATTTCTGGCCTTTCTCTAAAAGTTATGCATACCTCCTTGGAATAATAAGGAAGGTCTTTACTATCGTGACTCAGAATCCTGAGGTCACAAAAGAAGTGATGTAATAAATTCACTACACAGCCACCAAAACCCAGCTCTGCTGACAAACAGCATGAGCAACATTTAAACAACACCCTGGCCAGTGTGGCTCCGTGCTTAGAGTGTCTACATGCACCCCAGGCCACAGGTTCAATCCCCAGGCAAGGACAGATGCCTGATTGCAGGGTCATCCCAGGCCTGGTTCAGGAGGCAACCCATCTCATACCTATGTCTCCCAGTTTCTCTCTCTCCTCCCTCCCTTTCACTCTCTCTAAAAATCAATGGGGAAATATCCTCCAGTAAGGATTAATGGCAACAAAAAAGTTAGTGACCACCAAGGGGAAAATATGCAACAATAAAAGCATATAAAAACAAAAGAGTTAATATTACTAATACAAAAGAGACCCTAGAAATCAAGAATAAAAAGGCACAACCCAATATAAAAGTGGGTGAGGTATAACAAGAGACAATTCACATCTTATTTGTGGCAATATATAATGAATTCATGCTGTGATTTTTAAAAGCATACATGTATAAATTTTCTCATCTTTAACTTCTAACATAATAGTTTATTTTAAAAAATGTTTTTTGTCCCAATGATTTTTTAAAGTATATTTTTATTGGTTTCAGAGAGAAAGAGATACAGAAACTTCAATGATGAGAGAGAATCCCTGATGGGCTGCCTCCTGCATGCCCCCCGCAATGGGGATCAAGCCTGCAATCCAGGCCCTGACCGGGAATCGAACTGTGATTTCTTGGTTCATAGATTGACACTCAACCACTGAGCTACTCTGGCCAGTCAGTTCTAATAATTTTTTCACATTATAACTCCTGAATAATTGTTCTTTCTATTGTATCTATGAGCAAAATCTTAATTATAAGTAAATAGGGATACTATTTAAATAATGGCCAGTTTTCCATAAGTATTGTGCTTTAGTCACGAACAGTAATGGAAATGTATTATTCACAGAGAAGTCATTCACCAAGGAATAATGAAATAGGAATGAATGCTATGATACTGTGAGCCGTATTTCCGGTATTTATCAGCCGGGGTGGCTTCCCTGGGCTCTGAGACTTGAAGGTGAGGACGGTGAGGGCATGCGCATCGTGTTAGCAATGATGCAGCCTCCTCGGTCACCTGTGGGCCAGTTTTCTGACTTTAAAATCAGAAACACAAACGTACAATTACAGCAAAGCTTTTAGGTTAAAAATGTTTAAATAAGGAAAGACAATCAAAATTCATTATCTATAATAGTAAAAGCACAACATGCTAGTTAGACCGGATGTCCTTCCGGACGACCTTCCAGAGGAAGCCGGGCTGTGAGGGAAGGAAGGCCTATGAGAACGTGTACAATGCAAGTACCCGGCACTACCCTGCGCAAGCCCTGACTGTGCCCCAGCTTCGTTGGCTGCATTAGTTGTGTTGGCAGCTTATCTATAACAATAAAAGCATGATATGCAAATCAATTGAACGGCTCAACAGCAGAATGACCGTCCAGACGTCCTTCTGGATGGCCTTCCGGACGAGGCTGGGCTGTGAAACTCTTGCATGAATTTCATGCACAGGGACTCTAGTTTTTTATGAGTGAGTACTGGGACAGAGATACCAATTCAACTAGTGCTCATAACTGTCCTTTGAGAAGCAAAACCATTTCACAGAAAATATTGTGAAAGATGGGGGGGAGTGGGGGAGGTGAGGAGGGGCTACTTTCACTTTGTGCTTTACGATTGTGTTTCTCTCAGTTCCTGCATTCCGGCTGAACTGATAGGCAGTACGGAATTTACTGTTTCATAAATTCTAATTGAAATATAGATGATGAATCCATAGAACTAAAAACTCTTAAAGGTTTTTAAAATACTTTTAAAGAGTAAGGGTCCTGAGATCAGAAAGCTTTCCCAGGCTGCGTCCCAGCCCCTCACCAGCAGCCTCCCCCCCTCAGGCCAGCCGGAGGGCACCGGGCCCTGCGCTGTGGTGGGTGAGCGGCCGCGGGGAGGAGGTGCGCTGGGACTTCGGCCAGCTGCAGGAGCTCAGCCAGCGGACGGCCAACGTCCTGGAGGGAGCGTGCGGCCTGCAGCGTGGGGACCGCGTGGCCGTGGTGCTGCCCCGGGTGCCCGAGTGGTGGCTGGTGACGCTGGGCTGCATGCGAGCAGGTGGGTAGTGGGCCCCGCTGGGCTGGCACTGGCTCTCAGAGGGAGACCAATGGCAAAGAGTGCCACCACTCCTCCCAGAAGATGCCTGCACCGTTGGTTTAGGAAACTCTCCACGCACGAGCCGTGTGCTCGTGGGCCTTGCAGGCGTCGGAGAAAGAGCAGAAACCGTCCACTGTGCATCGGCATGTCACCACCACTTTGACAGGCGGCGTGTGACTTTCCTAAGAACCATTAAAGGTCTGGCTCACTGAAGCCTCACTGAGCACAGCGTGGCGTGTGTGCTGTCCCTGCCTGCCTGTGCTGCAGGAGACAGGGCAGCTGTGAGTCATCGACGGAGAGCTCTGGCCCAAAGCCTAAGCATTTCCCATCAGCCCTTGCAGAGGAGCCTGAGTGGCGGGTCTGCAGCGGCCTGGGTGGCTCAGAGGAGTGGAACTGAGGCTGGGAACTGCAGAGGAGCTGGATCTGTCTGTGTGTCTGAGTGTCTGTGTGTGTGTGTGTGTGTGTGTGTCTGTATGTATGTGTCTGTATGTGTGTCTCTGTATTTATGCGTGTGTCTCTGTGTTTATGTGTGTGTCAGTTGGTATGTGTATATGTGTGTGTCTGTGTGTGTTTGTGTGTGTGTCTCTGTGTGTCTGTGTGTTTGTGTGTGTCAGTTGGTGTGTGTCTGTATGTGTGTATGTGTGTGTGTCTATATACATGTGGCTGTGTATGTCTGTGTATGTTTATATGTGTCTCTCTGTGTGTCTGTGTATCTGTGTCTGAATGTGTGCCTGTGTGTGTCGATATGTATCTGTGTGTGTCTGAGTTTGTCTGTCTGTGTGTGTCTGTGTGTCTGTCTGTGTGTGTCTGTATGTGTGTATCTGTGTGTTTATGTGTGTGTCTGTCTGTGTATGTCTGTGTGTGTTTATGTGTGTCTCTCTGTGTATCTGTGTGTGTGTCTGTGTGTGTCTGTGTGTGTCTGTCTGTGTATATCTGTGTGTGTTTATGTGTGTCTCTCTGTATGTCTGTGTGTTTATCTGTGTGTGTGTGTGTGTGTCTGTTGGTGTGTGTATCTGTGTGTATCTGTGTGTGTCTGTGTCTACGTGTGTCTGTTGGTGTGTGTGGGACTAAGGGCGGGTTATCAGGCTTAGACTGTCTGTGGTGTGACATTAGCCCTCTCACAGCTCTGACAACCCAGGGAAGCTGTGTGTAACCCCCTCTCTGGCCCCTGGTCCTCCCCTCCCCTCCACTGGAGCCCCTGTCCATCCCTCAGTGTCTGCGGGAAGGGAGGACACCAGCCCCCACTCCCCACGATCCTCCCCCTGCCCCCCCTCAATCCCCCCCCCGCCCGTTCTCTCTAAGCCTCCTGACTCCCCAGGCCTGGTCTTCATGCCTGGGACCATCCAGATGACGGCCAAGGACATCCTCTACCGGCTGCAGGCGTCCAAGGCCAGGGCCATCGTGGCCGGGGACGATGTGGCCCAGGCAGTGGACACGGTGGCCCCTGACTGCCCATCTCTGAGAACCAAGCTGCTGGTGTCTGAGCACGGCCGGGAGGGCTGGCTGCACTTCCAGCCACTGCTACAGTGAGTGTCTCCCCGCAGGGGCCTGAACAAGCCCAGCGCGTGGCCGGGAGGTCGGGAGGTCAGGAGGAGCATGGGGACCGGTGAGGGGGCGGGTCATGCCAGCGTCAGGGCGGGAGCGGCCTTCGGGGACACATGCTGGGCTCAGATTCTCATGGGAGGACCGGCTGCACCGGGCTCCACCGGGAGAGCACTGCCCTGAGGGGACACACACACACCCGGGCCACACGTGTGCATGCATGTAGCTGCGGGTCCAGCTGGGGCCACAGTGAGCCCCGGGCCCCACCAGCAACACCAAGTGGGCAAGACACAGCAGCCTGGTCAGTGGAAGGACCAGGGCACGGCCGGAGCCTCTGAGGTCACACACAAGTGATGGCTGGCACCCCGGTTTCTGGCCTCTCCTCCCTGCCTCCCCTCCTCCTCCCACTCCTCGGCCTGACTGCTGCAGCCAGGGCAGCACTGGGGGCCAACCCGCTTCCCGTCATGTGTCTGCAATCCCTCCCGGGGACGCAGAGACACAGAGCCCAGGACAGCCTGGGGGGCCGAGCGCTTCCTTCTGGTGATCCGTGTTCCAACAGCGGCCAGGGCACTGGACTCGAGATCGGGGCCCTGGAGGAGGGGTCTAGGAGTGCAATGCTTAGAGGGACTGGCTGGCACCCCACCTGGTGCCATGTCAGAGATCCCAACAGCAAGTGGAGGAGCATGACTGAGTCAGCTCCCTGTGTGCTGTTCCTCTCTCCTGAGCCCAGGCCGGGAAGCCTCCCTCCCTGCGGCCAGCGGGAGGGGGGCCTCCTGGACCCTGGGCGGCAGCCTGAGGGCCCTGTCCCTGCAGAGGGGCGGCCCCCGCGCACCACTGCGTGGAGACGGCGGGCCAGGAGGCGGCGGCCATCTACTTCACCAGCGGGAGCACTGGGCTCCCCAAGATGGCAGAGCACTCCCATGCCAGCCTGGGCATCAAGGCCAAGATGGATGCTGGGTAAGCAGACCCTCCCCTCGCTGCAGAGACCCCTGCGGTCTGACTCCGCCCAGTGCCCGCGGCTGCCTGGGGCCTCGGAAAGGAGGGGGGCTGGGCCTGGCCAACGGCCTGACCACAGAGCGCCAGGCGCCGGCCCGGAGCCTGCGCTGCCGCTGACGGCTGGGCACACAGCGTGGCAGACTCAGCCGCCTCGCCTGTGAGGTGCTGGTGGCTCGCTCTAACGCCCTTGTCAGCAGCAGACGACCTTCCAGGATTCTCCATCGGGTTAACGTAGGGAACAGCCTCCGATGCCAGCACTGGAGACGCCCACCTCCCTTCCCCGCGTGGTGGGCAGGGCTCCCAGGCCGCCCGGCGGCCGGCCCGGAGACGCTCAGACACCGCATGGCCCTCGCAGACGCCAGGAAGCCTCATTATTAAGGGAATGAGCTAGAGGAGCCACAGCACGCGCGGTTTCTATGGTGTGGAGGCCGAGCCACTCCGAGTGTCTGAGATGTGAACGCTCACCCGCCCCACACTGGTCCTGGTGGCGGTGACCCAGTTCTCTTTGGGCAGTAACAGCAGAGCCTCCTTCCCACCGACAGGACCGGGCTCCACCGGGGGCGCTCCGTGCCAGGCCACCCGCTGGCTTGTCCCCGGCCCAGCGCCTTTCACTCTGGTCCCAGGAGAGAGGGCAGGCTTAGGCCGTGGCGGTACTCGGGGGGCACAAAGGCCAGCTTGGTGGCTCCGGCCGGAGCGACCACCGCGTGTGCGAGGAGCTCTGAGCAGACCTGTGGCCGCGGCCGGCCACTGCGCTCTGCGTCCAGTGAGAGCCACACCAGGCCTCCGCTCAGGGACCTCAGCGGGTCACACCCTCAAACACCCTCCTCCTGGGAGCACAGTGCAGACAGACAACTCTCCTCCGTCCGCTTCTGCTCAGACACCCTCCCACGAGGCAGGCACACACCTGCCCCGCTCCCCAGCCCCATGTCGTGTGCACGTGTGTTCCTCTCTCCTCAGCCTGTGGATGGGCCTGCAGGCCTCGGACCTGGTCTGGACCATCACGGACACGGCCTGGATCCTGAACATGCTGTGTTCCTTCCTGGAGCCCTGGACAGCGGGTGCCTGCGTGTTCGTCCACCTGCTGCCCAGGTTCGACCCCCTGGTCATCCTGCAGGTGAGGCCCACACACCACGTGCTCAGGGGACTGCAGTCTCTACCGCCCACACCGTGTGCGGTCAGTCACCCTCTCCCCCCCCCCCCCAACTGCCCATGTGCGGTCCGTCACCCTCTCTCCCCCGTGTGCAGTCCCTCACCCTCTCTCCCCCGTGTGCGGTCCCTCACCCTCTCTCCCCCGTGTGCGTTCCCCTCACCCTCTCCCCCCCTCGGTGGAAGTGCGGTGGTCCCGCCGGGGGGGTGGGGGGGGCGGGTTGGAAGAGTCCGGTTCACCAGGCCTCGCCAGGCAGCACTGGCCCCGCCTGCAGCTGTTGGCAGGAGGCGGGAGGGGCTGCTCTGCAGGGCACCCGGTCGGGGGCTCTGTGAGGAGGAGGGCTGCACTCTGCCCAGGGGCTCCGGGAGTCCAGAGTCACCCCCACTCCTGTGTGTCCACCACCGGCCAGGCGTGGCCTGGATTCTCTCAGGGGATTCTACTCAAATGATTCTGTTGCTTTCCCGTCTAATCAAACTCTCGCTCTGCCTCCTTCCACAAACCATGTGCTCTGCCTTCCGCGAAGAGGCACGGTTTTCCTGGGAGCCGGCTGGCAAGGAGACCGGGCTTGGGGCGGGACACCACGGGGGAGGGCGCGGCAGTGAGGGCCACTCCGAGGTGGTGCAGGGAGATGGCCCCCGAGGCTCGGACAGCTCAGCAGCTGTCTGGAGGATGCCCACTGGCGCTGCTCTGCTGGTGTGAGTCGTGGTCGGCAAACTCATCCATCTGCAGAGCCAAACACCAACAGGACAACAACTGACATTTCTTTGGAGAGCCACATTTTTAAACATAAACTATATAGGCAGGCACATTGTTATTACCTTAGTTAGGGCACTCCTAAGCTGGCCTTGGCTAAGAACTCAAGGGCCAAAGAGCCACCCGTGGCATTAGAACGCCGTCCTGTGCACTGAGGGCGCGGGTCGGGTTCCCGTCAGTCAGGACACATACCCGGGCACAGCTCCACCTCTGCCGGTGCATACAATCCCCAGCGGGGCATGCGTACAACCAACCAGCGTTTCTCCCTCTCCGTCCCTCTGCTCGCCACCAAGAACAATGAAATATGTATCCTTGGGTGAGGTTTAAAACAGAGTGCCTGGAGGAAATAAAGGCATGATTCGCTGATGCTAATCATTTTCTATGCTTTTGCCTCAGTCCTTCTCCTGTGAGCTCTGTGCAGACATAGGTGGCGTGGCCAATGCTGCCCGCTCCGCCGGCTGTGTGCCGCGGCCTCTGAGCCACAGCTTTCCCTCTGGCCGGGTGATCACGCATGCGTGGTTTATGAGCAGAGCAGCGCTGGCTTGGGTCTGGCTCAGCACCAGCTGAGCTGTAGGAGCTCCTGACTAGTCACAGGCCTTTCCCCTGAGGCCCCCTTCCTCCCCCCCCCCCAGCCCCCCATCATGAGCTGGGCGGGAGGTCCAGCCGCTGGCCCTGAGCCAGGCAGCCGCAGCGGCCGCTCCACGGCCTGCAGCTGTGGGTGTGAGGACAGTCATTGCAGCGGCAGGACCAAGCAGCTCGACCGGACAAAAGTGCACAGTCACCAGCTTTCTCTCTGCCATCGGAGCTTGTTCCTCTGCTCGGTCGGTGTGAGGGGACATGAGAACCGGGCTCATTGGCCTGGAGCAGACACACCAGTAAGCTGGACTGAAACGCAGACCCAGCCACGCCCACGGGAGAGGTCTCACCTGGCTGTCTTCCGCAGGTTTTGTCCAGCTACCCAGTCAGCAGCTTGGCGGGCGCCCCGCTGGTGTACCGCATGCTGGTGCAGCAGGACCTGTCCAGGTGACCCTCCCCGCGCTCCCCTGCCTGCCCCACGGCCAGCACCCAGCTCTGGCCTGTGGGGACACTGCCTCTCCCCTCTCCCCTCTCCCCTCAGGTTCCGGTTCCCGCACCTGCAGGGCTGCTTCAGCGGCGGGGAGGCCCTGCACCCGGGCACGCTGGCCAGCTGGCGGGCACACACAGGCCTGGACATCCGCGAGTTCTACGGCCAGACGGAGACGGTACCGCCCGCTGCCGCCCGGGGCCAGGAGCTGCCCCCGCCCCCTACCCCCTCCCCGTCGTCCCACTTGACAATGAGCATACAGCCACCCTCCTGGGCGCTGCCCTCAGTGCCATGGGCGCCCTGCGGTGGGCACTGAGAGTGGAGGGAGCACTGGGGGGGGGGGGGGCGGGCAGTGGAGACAGGACAGCAGAGGAGGGGGGAGAGCGGGGAGGGGAGAGAGCAGGAAGGGGAGAGCAGGGAGGGGAGAGCAGGGGAGGGGAGGGCAGGGGAGGGGAGAGAGCAGGGGAGGGGAGAGCAGGGAGGGGAGAGAGCAGGAAGGGGAGAGCAGGGGAGTGGAGAGAGCAGGGAGGGGAGAGCAGGAAGGGGAGAGCAGGAAGGGGAGAGCAGTGTTTCCCAACCTTCTCTCATGATGAGAATCACCTGGTGGAGTTGTTAAAACAGATTCCTGAATCCCAACTAAGAAGTGCTAAACTAGAATTTTTGAGAACATATAGGTAAAATTGCATACCTAACTTAGTGCTCTGTATATAAAATCTGTCTTAGAGCACTAGTTAAGTATACAATTTTACCTATATGTTCCCAAAAATTCTAGTTTAGCACTTTTTAGTTGGGATCCGGGAATCTGTGTTTTAACAACTCCACCAGGTGATTCTCATCATGAGAGAAGGTTGGAAAACACTGAGGTAGAGCAGGGGAGGAGAGAGCAGCTGAGGCAGAAGGAAATTGTCTTTCCACTGGGTGAGGACTGCTCAGCTGAGGGTTCTTTGTCTTTAGTTTTCTTCTGTGCTGTGACCTATGACCCTCCTGAGGTTGCCGTCTGTCTGCTGCTTCCCACAGGGCCTCACCTGCAGAGTGTCCAAGACCATGGCAGTGAAGCCGGGCCACCTGGGGACCGCTGTGCCCCACTACGACGTGCAGGTCCGCTGGGCCTGGGGGCATCGGAGCCATATGTTTCCGTTCTGCACCGAGGGCGGTGCTGGAGAGTCAGTGTTGGGGGGTGTGTGTGTGTGTGTGTGTGTGAATGTTCTCACAGCACAGGGAACCCTGGTTGTGTAAGCACTAGCAGGCAATGCATGGAGATTTATGCCGGAGCGCTCCTTTGTTTCCCGCTCCCCGCCCTCCCTCCGCACCCGCTCCCCTCCCTCTCTCTGCACCCGCTCCCCTCCCTCCGCACCCGCTCCCCTCCCTCCCTCCGCACCCGCTCCCCTCCCTCCCTCCGCACCCGCTCCCCTTCCTCCCTCCGCACCCGCTCCCCTCCCTCCCTCCACACCCGCTCCCCTCCCTCCCTCCGCACCCGCTCCCCTCCCTCCCTCCGCACCTGCTCCCCTTCTCCCTCCCTCCAAACCCGCTCCCCTCCCTCCCTCCAAACCCGCCCCCTCCCTCCCTTCACACCTACTCCTCTCCCTCCGCACCCGCTCCCCTCCCTCCGCACCTGCTCCCCTTCTCCCTCCCTCCAAACCCGCTCCCCTCCCTCCCTCCGCACCCGCTCCCCTCCCTCCCTCCGCACCCGCTCCCCTCCCTCCCTCCGCACCCGCTCCCCTCCCTCCCTCCGCACCTGCTCCCTTTCTCCCTCCCTCCGCACCCGCTCTCCTCCCTCCCTCCACACCTGCTCCCTTTCTCCCTCCCTCCAGCACCGGCTCCCCTCCGTCCCTCCGCACCTGCTCCCTTTCTCCCTCCCTCCAAACCCGCTCCCCTCCCTCCCTCCAAACCCGCCCCCCTCCCTCCCTTCACACCTACTCCTCTCCCTCCCTCCGGCACCCCTCCAGCGGGGGGCTGGCTTTCCTCTGCGGGTTTGTCAGGAAGGACGTCCAGAAGACATCTGGCCTAATTAGCATATCACCCTCTCATTAGTATAGGTGTGCCTTTTAAAAACCACGTCCCAGCCACTGCTGTTCCTGCTGAGCTGCCCAGGGTGCCTGGTGGAGGGCTGAGTGGCAGGGCTGCTGCGGAGGGTGGGTCCTGGTGCTCGGAGGAGGCCCAGACGCCTGGTGCACAGACAGCACCTCATCAGCTGTGGGCTGGGATCCAGTCCCAGAACCCAGTTTCTTAGATGCATCCCATGTAATAGGACTTGTGTGGCCATGGCCATGGCCATGGCCGTGGCCGTGGCCGTGGCCGCACAGGGCCCTGCAGGTGTGGGGTGCAAGGTGCGCCCTCTTCCAGGCAACTTCCCTCGGGCCATCCAGCGAGTGTTTTCCCCAATAACCCCTCCACCACCACCCCGCAGCAGTCTGTGACGTCAGCGTGCCCCCTCCATCTGCAGATGCAGGCTCTGGGCAGGGCTTGTTGCCTAGAGACCACGTGCTGGGCGGCCAGTCAGGGTGCCTTTTGATGTGTCTGGTGCCCAAGTTCCCGGGCCTTGAAGGCAACGGGGCGGCTGCTCTCCTCCTGAGCTCCTGCAACCGGGTGGTCCCAGATCCTCTGGCCCCAGCTCCATGGGGCTTCCCTGACCCCCGCCAGGTGGGCAGGTTCAAGACCTGGCTCCACGCGCCTGGTTCCCCAGGTCCGGACTGGGTGCTCGGCCACCACTGGAGCCGAGGGCTCCGGGTGCCCAGCCGGCTCTCCGCTGCTGCCAGCCCGGCCTGGCTCACCCCGCCTGCTCCCTCCACAGGTCATCGACGACCAGGGCCGCGTCCTGCCGCCAGGCGTGGAGGGCGACCTGGCCATCAGGATCAAGCCCCACCGGCCCATCGGCATCTTCTCCGGCTACGTGGTAACGCGGCCCAGATGGGAGTGCAGACTCTGGGAGGGAGGAGGGCAGTCCCGGAGCTGTGGACTCCCAAAGGCAATGGCCAGGGTGCCCAGGGCCTAGGAAGGGTGCTCGCCAAGAAAGAAGGCCCTGCACGCTGCCGTCCTGAGCCTGACACTGCCCGCATCAGGAGGACGGCCTTCTCCATGCACAGGAGCTCCACATGGCAGAATGCCTCTGCCATGAGCCACATGCCACAGTCCAGACTCTCCCGAGAGCCCTGCACCAAGCCTCATCCCCTCCTCTGTGACATGGATCCTCTGCCACACGGTCCTCTGTCACACAATCCTGTCAAACGGATCCTCTGTCACACCGTCCTCTGTCACACGGTCCTCTGCCACACGATCCTCCGTCACACAGATCCTCTGCAACACGGATCCTCTGCCACACGATCCTCAGCCACACGATTCTCCATCACACGATCCTCCGTCACACGGTCCTCTGTCACACAGATCCTCTGACACACGGATCCTCTGTCACACGGTCCTCTGTCACACGGATCCTCCTTCACACAGATCCTATGTCACACGGATCCTCTGTCACACGGTCCTCTGTCACAGGGTCCTCCTTCACACGGTCCTCTGTCACACGGATCCTCTGTCACACGGTCCTCTATCACACGATCCTCTGCCACATGATCCTCTGTCACACGGATCCTCTGTCACACAGATCCTCTGTCACACGGATCCTCTGTCACACAGATCCTCTGTCACACAGATCCTCTGTCACACAGATCCTCTGTCACACCGTCCTCTGTCACACGGATCCTCTGTCACACGGTCCTCTGTCACACGGATCCTCTGTCACACGGATCCTCTGTCACACGATCCTCTGTCACACCGTCCTCTGTCACACGGATCCTCTGTCACACAGATCCTCTGTCACACGGTCCTCTGCCACACAATCCTCAGCCACACGGAACCTCTGCCACACGGTCCTCTGACACACGGATCCTCTGTCACACGGATCCTCCTTCACATGGATCCTCTGTCACACGGATCCTCTGTCACACGGTCCTCTTTCACAAGGATCCTCTGCCACACGATCCTCTGCCACACGATCCTCTGTCATATGGTCCTCCTTCACACGATCCTCTGCCACATGGATCCTCTGTCACACGGTCCTCTATCACACGATCCTCTGTCACACAATCCTGTCACACGGATCCTCTGCCACACAGTCCTCTGTCACAGGGTCCTCTGCAACACGGATCCTCTGCAACACCGATCCTCTGCAACACGGATCCTCTGTCACACGGATCCTCTGCCACATGATCCTCTGCCACACGGATCCTCTGCCACATGATCCTCTGCCACACTGTCCTCTGTCACACGGATCCTCTGTCACACGGATCCTCTGTCACATGATCCTCTGTCACATGGATCCTCCGTCACACGGTCCTCCTTCACACGATCCTCAGCCACACGGATCCTCTGCCACATGATCCTCTGCCACACGATCCTCTGTCACAGGGTCCTCTGCAACACGGATCCTCTGCAACACGGATCCTCCGCCACACGATCCTCCGTCACACGGTCCTCCTTCACACGATCCTCTGTCACACAGATCCTCTGCCACACGGTCCTCTGTCACACGGATCCGCTGTCACACGGATCCTATGCCACACGATCCTCTGTCACACGGATCCTCTGTCACACGATCCTCTGTCACACGGGTCCTCTATCACACGGATCCACTGTCACACAGATCCTATGCCACACGATCCTCTGTCACACGGATCCTCTGTCACACGGATCCTCTGTCACACGATCCTCTGCCACACGAATCCTCTGTCACACGGATCCACTGTCACACAGATCCTATGCCACACGATCCTCAGCCACACGGATCCTCTGTCACACAGATCCTCTGTCACACAGTCCTCTGTCACACGATACTCTGCCACAGGATCCCTGCCACACGGATCCTCTGCCACACGATCCTCTGTTATACAGTCCTCTCTTACACGGTCCTCTGTCAAGCCTCATAAGCATATCACCCTGAGACTCACCACAGAGCTGGGGTTTTCCTGTCCTCAGACCTTGGAACATTAGATACAGGTGTCCTCAGTCCGCCGCCTTGCTTTAGAGGTGAGGGCGCTGAGACCAGAGGTCACAGGCGCATGCGAGCTGCCGCTGCTGAGCCATGGGCGAGAGAGGCCTGCCTGAGCCTTAGCCAATCAGGAAATCTGTGGTATAGCTGCTGCCACTCCGTGTGTGCTTGCCGAGTGGCACACCGCCCTCGCACACCTTGCAGACACCACACTCATTAGCCCTCGAGGCCCTTAGGAACTCCCTGGAGCCAAAGTGCTTAAGTTCAAAGCTCTGCTCCCCCCTTGCCTGTGTGAGGAAGTGGCTGATGCTCAGCCTCGGTTTCCAAACCTGTGGACTGTGAATTGCAGCACCTAGTAGCATTGCCATGGTTCTGGAAAGGCTTAGACAGCGCTGGTGAGTGTGCGCGAAGAGAGAAGACTGAGATCCTCACTAGCACCCACGTGAGGTCCAGATGAGGAGAGGGAGCCCGGAGAGGGGGCCGGCAGGTGAAGGTGCTGGAGTAAGGGTCGGCCTGGGGTCAGGGTTTGGCCTCAGTCTCTGCTCTGCCGTCAGGAATGGCTATGGGCTTTGGACACCACAGTACACGCCTGTGTTCTCCACGTGGAGACCGGAGCCGAGCATGCCCTCTGCCGTCTCTGAACCAGAGACTGAATGGCCATCTGTGCCCACACGCCTACTCGTATACAAACACCCAGATGCTAAAGGGGTGAACCCCAAGCCTTCTTCCTGGTCAGCAACACCGGCCTCAGCTGTTATATTTCTGGAATTTTCAAATCTAGCAAAGGAGCATGAGAGTATCCCGTCAACCTTGGCTCCCTTAGATGGTGCCTGAAACGGAGCCGGAGTCAGGCTGACTCGAAGGGAAGGTGGCCCAGGCAGGGACGCCCTGGGCACGGGTCATGGAGGCGTGCACGTTCCCTTGGCCTCGGGCGGGGCAGGGGCACCTGGAGGATAAGTGATCCAAAGGGGACGCGAGCTCCCGGGGGGGAGGGGGGGGCCGCTCGGGCAGCCTGCCAGCGCAGGGTTCGCCTTGTGCCTGCTCGGCTGCTCATGCCGCCGGCCCGGGCTGGGGCGCAGGCTCTGCAGCACACGCTGTCTTTCTGCGGCTCCAGGACAACCCTGAGAAGACAGCGGCCAACATCCGGGGGGATTTCTGGCTCATGGGAGACCGCGCCATCAAGGACCAAGACGGCTATTTCCAGTTCGTGGGGCGGGCAGACGACATCATCAACTCCAGCGGGTGAGCTGTTCCGGGTGGGGAGTGGGATCCGGGTCCTTGTTCTGACGGTTCCAGACCTGGGCCCGGCCCAGAGGGGTGCCCGTCTCCTCTGACAGGTGGTTCCTTTCCAGGTACCGGATCGGGCCCGGGGAGGTGGAAGACGCCCTCATGGAGCATCCCGCTGTGGCAGAGACGGCTGTCATCAGCAGCCCAGACCCCGTCCGAGGAGAGGTGATGGGGGCAGCAGGCTGGGTGCAGACGTGGGCAACCAGGGCATAACGTATGATGGCTAAGAGAGTGTTCTCTGGCCACTGGACAGCCTGAGCCAACATCTTGGCCCTCCTGTGTACTTGCTGTGTGATCTGGGAGAAGTTGCTTAGCCTCTCTGAGCCTCAGTTTCCCACCTGTAAGATGAGGGATAGCTTGATGAGTAAAGTGTTAATATTTACAAGATTCTTGCAATGAGATCTGTCACATAGCAAGCACCTCAGAAGGTCTGCTGTTGTTGGCACTTGAATCAGAACTGACCCCTGACCGAAAGAACTGAGGAGGCATTTGATCCAAGAGATGGAGCCCCACGCCATGGGTTGCAGTGGGGCTGTGGGGAGATGGAAGACCCTCACAATAATGAAGGCTACAGCAAAGGTCCAGAGGGGTCTGCAGGAGCCTGGTGTGTGGAGAGGCAGTAAGGTGCAGAGGTGTGGGTCAGCGTTCAGCTGCATCTCTGCAGGTGCATGTGGACACTCATAACTCTGGCAGGTATGGGGCATGTCACCATGGAAACCAGAGCAGCCACTAGGCAAATGGGGCCCAAAGAGGGTCCTCTACTGGGAAAACTCTGTGCCGGGACGGAGCGAAGCCTCGGGCCTGGGAGGCTGCGTATGATTTCCGTGTAGTCCCCACGCATTAAGGAAGACAGTCAGACCTCCATGTCACAGCTGTGCACGTGGTGGCGTGGGGTGCACAGAGCTCCGGGTCTGTGGCCACAGCCTGTACTGTCTTCTCTTCGCTTAGCCAGCCTCTTCCTGCCTCTGTTGCCTCTGGGATGTGAGGTGAGCAGGTCTCAGGCTGCAGTCCTTACTGCCCACCCAGTAAGCCATTTGAGAGATTGGACTTTGGCCATTATTACCCCAGTGTCTCCCTTTTCTTGGCCCCAAGCCCCTGGAGGCACAGTGGAGAGGACACGGATCAGTGGCTGAGGAGGAGTCCTAACGCTGACTGTGCTACCCCGGAGTGCCCACGCGTCTGACCCTCTCGCCCTCGCCCGCGCCGCAGGTGGTGAAGGCCTTTGTGGTGCTGGCGCCGCAGTTTGTGTCCTGCGACCCGGAGCAGCTCACCCGGGAGCTGCAGCAGCACGTGAAGTCGGTGACCGCCCCGCACAAGTACCCGAGGAAGGTGAGGGCTGTCCCCAAGCCTGAGGAGAGACGGCCTCTCTCTTGTCCCCTTCTGGCCGGGGCCAGGACTTTATTCCAAAGTCCTGCCTGGCTGTGACTGAGAAAGTCCCCCAACCCATCCAGAAGCATTCTCGGTGCCGGAGGGCAGCCTCGCATCAGCTCACCCTGATTGGCACCGGAGGCTCTGGCACAGTTCCCGCCACACCGGCCACAGCCCCTCTCGGCACCGAGCTCTCGCTCTGTTACTCGGGTTCTCTGGGCTGCGAGCAGCAGAAACCTGACTTGAAGTTTCTCACACACTGATGAGTGCAAGGGCGAGTGCTCAGACACGCTGGGAACAGCAGGCAAGGGGGGTCAGGGGTGGCTCTTGCCCCGGCTCTCCTTTCGGTATTGGCCTTCTTCCTGGAAGTGCTCTCAGCAGCTCCACACACTCTTCCAGAGCTGTGCAAATCCCGGTGGTCCCCAAAGGACCAGCCTGCACATTGATTCTCATTGGAACATTTTCGGTCAGAGTCCACTGCTAAATCAATCCCTGTAACCAGGGGTGAAACACTCTGATTGGCCAGCTATGGGTCACATGGTCACCCCTAGAGGGCATGCAGGATGATGGGAGAAAGGGCTGCCCTACCCAGGTCAGGGACCAGTGAAGGAGGGTGGCTCCCGCGGTAAATGGAAGAGCCGTCGTCAGAAAAGGCAAAAAGCATACACTCCACTGTGTCTGCTTTCACGGGGCAGGGAGCCGAGGCAGAGGTGAGCACAGAAGAGTTTGCCCCAGGGAAGGGTTTAATTTCTCCTCTTTGGAGTCTGGGCGGAAGGTGAGAGCAGCCCCACGAAGCCCCCAGATCCTATGTAACCAGGTGCCCTCTAACAACTGGTCCGCACACACAAGCTGTCCTGGCGGGGTCTCTGAGAGGCAGACTCGGGGTCTGACAGTCAGAGGTTTGGAGGGAGTCTTTGGGGTGCTCTTGGGAAGGCAGGGGAAGGGATGGCTGAAGGTAGAGTTGCACTGTGATGTGGCTCAGTGGCTCAGCCAGCCCCTGGGAGTCTTGAAGCTAAGACGCCCTCTCAGTTTCCGGAGCAGCAGCTGGAGAAGGGCCTTACAGCCCCCGTAGGTCAGCCTGGATGCAGCTGCCTGGGGCGGGGCGGGGCCGGGGCGGGGCGGGGCCCTGGGAGGGGAAGGGCGGGGGGGGGGGCCTGGCAATGGGAAAGTGAGTCCTCCATTCCTGCAGGGACCTGGGTGGTACCTCAGAGTCCACCACACAAACTTACATTCACCTCCACTACTCACTCAGCAGTCTCTCTGTGCCTCACTTTTCCTCCCTGTAAAATGGGGATAATGGTGTCACCCCTCCACAAGTTGTTAAGAAGAACAGCTAATGTTTGTAGGGTACCTTAGCCAGAATTTAATAAGTATTTTAAAAGCGGCTCGGAATCGGACCACACCAAGCATATTATGAATTTTGACTTGTAGCTGAATATTTCTGAAGATCCAGTGGAGAGGTCGGGTCATACAGGGTAGCAGTGTACTGTCCCCTTAGAATGCCCACAATGGTTCTTCCCACACCTTCCTCCTCCCAGCACCCGCCCCCTCACACACACACACACACACACACACACACCAGCGCTCCTCTCCCTTCTTCCTGACACACACATCGCTTTCTTCCTCGCTGGCAGCCTCCTGAGTCTCCTTCTACTCTCCACTGACACCTCTAACCAAATGGTCCTGTTTTAGGTCAGACACTCTTTGTGGGAACTACTCAATGCTGCCCTGTAGCAAGAAAGCAGCCAGCCACAACTAAAATAAACACGTGTGGCTGTTGTTTCAATAAAACTTTATTTACAAAAACAGAAGGGCTGGATTTTGCCCTTGCCAACCCCCAGCTTTATCTAACTGTGATTTAACAAATTCTTTCCTTTACAAAGTTAGTCTTGCCTCATGGCAAGTCAGCTGCTAAAAGGATACTTTTCCCGTACCAGTGTCCCTATTATTACTTTCCTTAAACCCAAAACCATCTGACTTCTAGACCAGCGGTGAGTTCTCTTCCCCGCCCACACCCTGGGGTTCAGGAGAACTAGAGACGGAGGGTCCTGAACGTCGAGCATTCCTTCCCGGGTGAGAAAGGTGGAGTTGGAGAGGCTTTGAGTTCTGCTGAGGACACACCAGAGCAAATGATGGAGATGACATTGAAAACCAGGCTCCCTAACTTCAGCTGCCTGTTTGTAGTCCAGATCCAGACGCAGGGCTAACTCCGTGGGCTTGGCCCTGCCAGGAGCTCAGCCTGCACTCATCCTCACAGCGCCACAGGCTGTGATTCCAGGTGACTGGGCGGGAAGGATGAGTTTCAGGAAAGCCTCCATCAAAGCCAGGTAGAAGGTCTGGGAGAGACGGGGGCACAGAGAGTCTGATGTCAGGGCTCAGGTGTCTGTCTCCTGTGAGGGGTCAGTCCCCTGCACTGCTCTCCCTGCCCCCAGTTCGTCAGAGGCCAGTCAGCTCACTCTTAGGTCCTATTCACCTCACTTTCTGAACCTTCTTGCTTTACCTTCGTATGTCCTGGGAGTTTTCCTAGCTCAGCAGTCACTCACCTGGAGCCTCCCGCCCCGGAACTTCCCCTCACTTAGCAATTCCTCCAAAAAGCCAACCTGCGGAGTCATGGATGGCCAGCCCTGACCGATCTGTCCTAACAGGTGGAGTTTGTCTTGGACCTGCCCAAAACCGTGTCTGGAAAAGTCCAGCGGACGAAGCTCCGAGATCAGGAGTGGAGGAGGCCTGGGCCAGCCAGGGCCCAGTGACACCGGCAGGGGTTTCTTTGGGCCCTGCTCCCTCATCCCCTTCCTCCATTAGCAAAGGGTGCAGCCACTCTTTATCTGGGCTACTTAGATCTTTATAATATATTTTTCAACAATTTTTGAGATTCAAATCCAATTCTAATTACTTTAAGGCCTTTACTTGGGCTAATTTTTGTAACAGACAATTTACTGATTTTCTCGGAGGTCTTATAGTCGTTTTAACATGCTTCATTAGCATTTTAATTATTATGGAATTGCCAATCCTGTTTTTTCCTGGGTCAAATTCGCAGTCTTTCGTTTTGCAGGAAAAAACTGTCTTGAGTTTTTCATTTCTGTGGCTTTGGCAGAGAGTCAAGCTCAAAACTCTAAACGTCCAAAAAGTGGACAGTTGCACACATTTTGTTTTAAGCCAGGCTTCTCTCCCCGTGAGCACAGAAATCCCAGACGCGTTTCTAAATTTTTATGGCGAGAAAGGAGACTCTAAATCAGCGTACTGGGAGGGTGGGCTCCATATTGGCTTGCCTCCTGTCTCCCTTCCCCACACCCTGCTTGCTTTGGGGGAAGTTTTCAGTAACTTTCTGGCTGCGTGTCTTTTCATGCTAAATAGATAAAGACAGATCTTTTTTTTTTTTTCTTTTTTCTCTTTACGAAGTAATAACTAGCACTTAAGCTTATCCTTGCCAAAATCTGGTTATCATAAGATGTTCTTCGGTAATTTTTAAATAAAACTTTAAGTAATCTTTCTGCAGGAGAGCTTATAGCTCTGCCCTTTGAATTTCTCCACACTAGAGGTGGTTTCAGTAGTGGGATTTCATTTCTTATTACAGATTTTAGATTCCAAATATAAATTAAGATTTTAATTTGAACAAGAAACCACATTAAAGATGACCATGGCACTCTTTTTTCAGCCTGATTTAAAGAAGTACCTTTTGATATTCCAATTTCTAAGGACCCCGTGCTATTTATTTAACACAATTTGTCCTAAGGCAAGGTGGAGATATGCACTTCAAAGGGTAAGGTTTCAAAGGGTTTTGTCAGTTTGGGGACTAGCCAACAGCTGTTCGGGTGTTTGGCCAACAAGAGGCAATAAAACGCCCTGAGTTGTCTGGCAGTTAACAATCCTATTCAGGTTTGGGGGAAGTGCCATTTAGCCATTTTCACCAGGTAAGCTACATATGTGGCTCACCCTTGTTGAGCTGCCCAAGCTTCACCAGCCTTCTGGTGAAACTCTTGTAATTATTACATGCTGGAATTGGTTCCTGGCAGCAGGGAGTTAGGTGGACACTCGCAGAAACCCAGAGATGCTGGAGAAGAGTGAGTCCCTGGAGGGGGACGAGACTGGGATGCTCTGAGCTTGAGGTGCCCAAGACACAGCTCAGCAGAGATGTCCAGTAGGTGGTTGGGTCTAAAGCTCAGAACAGAGGTCCCTAGCTAATAGTTTCCCGTATGTGTGCCACAGCCCTGAGAGAGGGGGAAGTGAGAGGGAATGGGTGGCTCTCCAGGCCCCTCCCTGCTGACAGCAATGCTCCTCACAGCCACACCTGCTAGAGGAGAGCTGTTTTCTCCAGGCGTTGTGTACACAGAGGCCCCTTGCCACAGGGAGTCACCGCAGCCCCAGAGCCTGGGAGAGGGCAGGAGTCGTGAGCGGGCAGGGATGGGCCCTTCCTTCCTCAGCTCTTGTCTTCTCATATAAACGAGAGACCCTGGTTGTGTTGTGATAAAACCCATTTATTAAAGCAGTTATGAGAAGGAAAACCCCTATTTTGTAAAAAAAAAAAAAAAAAAAAAAAAAAAAAAAAAACCTGCTGTTTTTAAAAATGTTTGCTTTCTAGTCTGCTTTAGCCTGTTTGAATAATGATGAAGATAAACTTAGCTGTATGACCTTGTAGGCCAGAGACTAGATATGCTCATAATCTCAATACCATGCCAGGTGCATTTTTTAATTGGATAGAACTGTATTGTTTTCAGGGCTAGCATCAAGATAACCATTAAATGCACATAGGGCTGGTTCTTTAATAAAAAGGGAAGTTCTGCTTGTAGCCTTGCTTAGAATTTGAATTCATTTTCTCTGGACCCATCGCGTGATGAATAAAATAAGTCTCTCCAAACTCTCCTCCTGCATTGTTTGATTGTTCGGGAACTCTGTAATATAATTTGGTGCATTGGCCAGGAAAACCAACCCCGGTCTTTTAGCCTCTGGTGAGTGGACTGGCCTCTGGGAGGCGCCGCTCTGCTGATTTAGCAGAATTAAACCGGGGGTCTTTGGCCACTCCCTGATCTCAGCCCAGGACCCAACCAGCATTTGGAGAGAGCAGACAGACACTTCTGGACCTGTCGACAGAATCAGTAAGGTAGGGGCCCTGTCAGTTCAGCCCACTCGAATGAGTGGAAGGGGGAGCTTGATCACCCCAGAGGCCATAGAACTTCCTCAGGCAAATTAATGAGGAATTGGGTAGATTGTTGTTTAAACTCTGAGTGAATGTCTGGTGAAAGTGTGTGAGTGTGGAGGGAGAGGGCCTGCCCTCTCTTATCCTTTGTGTGGCTCCAGGACCTTGGTTACGGAGTCCGAGTGGGCCCCAACCTGCGGTTCCGCGATTCGTCATATGGCATAACGGTGACTCACCCCCACATGGAGGTGACCAGGCCCGGGGTTTATACGGGTGCACCTTAGCTAAGACGAATCTAAGCTCCTAAGGGACGCAGCCAGGCAGGCACTTGAGTAAGGATCTGTGAAAACAGGTCACCCCCTCCCTTGTCTGTCTTTCGCCACCGATCATCATGGGGTCGGGACAGAGTTAACCCACTGTTCTCCATTGCATGTTGAAACATTTTAAAAAGAGATTTGATGGAGATTATGAAATTAAAATGAATTCTGAAACACTGAGGAAATTCTGTGAAGTGGAATGGCCAGCCTTCGGGGTTGGCTGGCCCTTGGAAGGCTCTTTAGAGGAAGGATTGGTCAGGGTGGTGTGGAATGTAGTCACAGGAGACCCTGGGCACCCAGATCAGTTTCCCTACATAGACAGCTGGTTAGAAATTGCTCAGACCTTGCTGCCTTGGGTCCAGTTCTGTGTGTGCAAGAAGGGACAGAGTAAGGTTTTAGTAGCAGGAGTGGAGAGGCAGGCAGGGCAGGAGCAGATCCCTCAGAGGAATTTCAACCCCTTATTCTACAGGACCCCCCCCCCCCGAGTGTTACCACCTCCATATGAGCCACAGGCAGCACTAAGTGCCCCCCTGCTAGCCTGGAAGGTCTGGAAAGTCTGGAAACACCGCCTCCCTCCATCTCCCCTCCACCAGGCTCTCCAGAGCCAGTTGGGTGTCGCTTTCATTCAGCCAATCAAGGGCCCAAGCCACAACCGGCATGACAGATGCCTCTCTGGGAGATTCAGGGAGCCCAAGTGCTTGGTTAAGATGGAACCTTACAGGAAGGAAGGCCTGTCTATTATTATCAGCCCTTTACCACAAGTGACATTCTGAATTGGAAGCAACACACCCCAGGTTATTCTGAAAAACCTCAGGCCATGGTGGATCTCCTAGAAATGACTTTCCAGACCCAGACGCCCACCTGGGTGGACTGCAAGCAGCTCCTTTTTGCATTCTTTAACACTGAGGAGCGCATGAGAGTAATGACAAAGGCTCAGAAGTGGCTCCAGACCCAGGCCCGGGCAGGGACATTAGACACAGACAGATGGGCAAGGGAGGCCCTCCCCGATGAGGAACCTAATTGGTCCCCAAACTCAGAAGACGGGAAGAGCAGGCTAGAAAGATACCAGCTGGTGCAGCCACTGTGGAGAACAGTGTGGAGTTTCCTCAAAAAATTGAAAATGGAACTCCCATTTGACCCAGTAATCCCACTCCTAGGAATATATCCTAAGAAACTAGAAACACCAATCAGCGAATGCACCCAGCACAATTTACAATAGCTAGAATTTGGAAACAGCGTAGGTGCCCATCAGCAGATGATTGGATCAGAAAACTGTGGTACCTCTACACAATGGAATACTATGCTTCCATAAAAAAGAAGGAATTCTTATCATTTGCAGCCACCTGGATGGAATTGGAGAACATCATACTGAGTGAAATAAACCAATCAATGAAAGAGAAACACCACATGATCTCATTTATTTATGGATAATGAAGAACATTATAAACTGATGAACCAAAAGATAGATACAGAGACAGAAAAGCATCAAACAGACTGCCAAATTACAGTGGGAAGATTAGGGAGAGGTGGGGAGATAAGAGATCGATACTTGTGTGCATGCATAACCAATCGATGCAAAACTCTGGGGGGCTGAGGGAATGTATGGGAGTGTGATGGGGATGGGGGCAATGGTTAGATATGTACACATATAATACCTTAATAAAAAAAATTTAAAAATAGAATGTAGAACACTAATCCCAAAGTAAAATAAAGAGAAAATAAAATGACACTTTTTTAAAAAGTTAAAATAGTAGTAATAGTAGTAATAATGCTGATTGCAAATAAAACTGTAATAATTAAAAAGGTAAAATTAAGTGAGGAAAAAAGAAAAAAATAGTTTCTTAAGTAAACAATGCAAAAAAATGAAAATAAATAAATAAAATAAAATGAATTGAAACTTGTGATAATAAAGTTCATTCAATTTCTCTATTGTTCTATTTGGCACACCTGTTTCCCAGTTCAGACAGTATTGCAGTTCCCTGTGTTTCACTGCTCCTCAGTGTTGTAAGCTAGTCCTGACTTTTAAGCAGTTGGTGTCTTAATGTCTCATATTTCTTTATTTTTTATTACACCAGAGTCAATTTGTGATTCAGCCCCTGGGTGGCAGTGTTTCTTGGTTGACTTCCGGGTCTCTCGGGCCTCTCTAGCCTTCTTTCTCTGTGGCACTCAATACCCATTTGCAGAGGCTGGCAGGCAAGTCTAAGCAGCCTGCACATGCCAAAAATTCCCAGGCTGTCCCTCCACATCAGATCAAAACGGGTTGCTCTTTAGAGATCCCCCTATTAGCAGCTCTGAGGACCCCCTTCCACATTCATGATCAGGCCAGCCCCAACAGCCACGGACTTCTCCAGGCACAGACTTCTCCGGCCTCCAGCTCCCACAGTGCACACCTTTCTCTCCTGCCAGGACCAGAGACCTCACCCTATCCCTGGGGAATCTGACCTTTCCGTGGTGGAGTGAAGAGCCCCTTTGAATCCGAGTGTTTGCGCCAATTGGGGACCGGTGTTCTGGGGCTCACAGCTGTTCGGCGGTTGCTGCATTTGTGGATTTTCAGGCCTCCAACAAGATCCACTTTCTCTTTCAAGATGGCACGGTTGCCACGCCCTAGCCCTTAGCTCCAGGAGGCGACCCAGCCACAGTGAAGGCTGCCCTGTCAGGGGAACCCCGTACAGCAGTCCCCTACCTTCTCCTGGAGTTCGGTTGTCCCTTAGCTTGCTAACAAACACTCCCTGTGGGACCCTCAACTGTTCTTTCTTTCTGCTCTGGGACAGGCTCAGAACACATCTATCTATTCTGTGGCCATTTTCTCTGCTAGATCTCATTCTTAGATGGATGAGCCCCTGCTTTCCAGGCTTCCCAGCCCCCAGCCCCCACCCCTGCGTGCCCTCATTCACTTCTGAACTCCCAGGGTTCCCCTGCACGATGGCTGGCAAGTGTACAGAGCAAAGGATGGCCGGATCTCAAGGAGAACCAAACACATGAGGGTGAGGGGAGGTCTCACCCCTCTCACAGCAACACACACAGAGCACCACAGGGTAACGCCATCTTAGTCCTACAGCGACATCCATGCGCCTACCTGCCTCTAGGGAACACATTCACTTTAGGCGTACAGGACACAGTTATAAAAATCAATTTTCTCAAGCTGTGTACCTTGGCTATAAAGCAAATTTCAACACATTTCAGAGGAATGAAATTACAGAGCATATTTCTGGCCATGTAATCATGGTAGAAGTTACTGAGAGAAAGCTAACTAGAAATCCCCACATGTTTGGAAATAGAGAACCAGCATTATAAGTCAAATAGGCATAGAGAAAATCCCAGAGAAAAGAGGCTGTATTTGACTGGATGATGTGATCATGATAAAATGGCCGTCTCCTTCCGGCCTGGAATCCCCCTTGGTGTTTCAAGATTGTATGAGCTCAAACCATCCCTCGTGACCTAGACTTTTAACATCTAAAACAGGTGGATATGTCACCCGCCTACGTCACCCTCCTCCCTGTTAGCACGGGCTTTAAGAACTGTGAGGGCGAATACCCAAGCTGCCTCTCAGGAGAACTTTATTTTTACTCCTTAAAATATATTTGTATTGATTTCATAGCATTGAACCGTGGCCTCCTGGTCCATAGGTCGACACTCAACCACTGAGCCACACGGGCCAGGCTCTCATGAGCATTTAAGAGAGGAAGTTCATCAGCCTCTCTCAGGGGGTCAGGGACGTCAGCAGCAGGGATGGCCAGTGCCTGGGATAGACAGCACTGTGGCCACCGCTCCAGGTCCCGGGCCTGCGCTGAGCTGCCCGCGTGATAGGCACGGTGTCCCAGCTCTTTCAGGCTCAGGGCAGCTTAGCTCATTGCTTTACTAAATTACTAAAGAAATTGTACCCAACAGGACGCACTCTATCACTGCTATCAGGAGCGTCGTGTCTTTAACATTAATAAAAGGATACCACACAAAACAGCAAAACAAAACAGTAGTGTTCTGCTCAGCTTAGCTGCTGCTGCTGCCCCAGGAGCCTCGGCTGGCTTATCAAGGAGAGGGAGGGACAGCGGGCGAGAGTCTGACCAGCCCAAAGCGAAGGGGGGAGGGCCCGGCTGTAAGGGCCTGGGGGCTCGAGTGGGGACGAGGGCGATGAAGCAGAAGGCAGAGTGCCTGTGCTTGGCTGATGGGCTCTCCTAGAACCATCTGGTAAAAGCAGTGACATCTTTCACCAGAAGCTCAGCGTCCAGGTGACCCATCACCAAAAGGCCCAGTTATTTCTAAGCGATGGCAGCAATCATCTCTCGGTATAAAAGGTTACTATGCAAAGTGTCCCCTCGGGAGTTCCACGGGAGGCCGAGTTTGATCGCTCGCTATGACGTGTGCTGACCACCAGGGGGTGGTGCCGAACCAAGGAAGGCCCTCCTGGCAGCCAGCAGCTGCTAGAGAGCCTGCCTGTGCACGGACTTCATGCACTGGGCCCCTCGCGTGCCGAACGCCACGGGAAGCAGGTGTGAGGCTTTAAGGGAATCCAAGAAGCAGACAGAGAGGTTTGGGATGGTGAGTGAGGGCACCAGGTTCCTAAGAGGGCGGAAATGCAGTGCCAGCTGCCCACGGTGAGCGCCGCCAGGCCGGACTGTGTCTGTGGCCCAGAAGAGGAGGGTGGAGCAGGGCGATGGGAAGGAGGCCCTGCCTTCTACCATGGCAAGAGGAACAGGGATGCGGCCGCCACGTGGGTTTTCATGGCCGGTTCTTTACAGCAGGCCTGACGAAGCCCCAGCACACGGCGAGGCGACCTGCGTTCTGACTCATTTTCTTAGCAGCTCTAGGACTGGAACACTAACACCCCTCACTAATGAGGGCACTGGGGCTCCGCGGCTAAATGGTTTGCTTTGTAACTTGTTCACGAATTCAAACCTAAACATTGGACTTCAAGCCCCATACACTTCCTTCTTAACGGATCACCAGAGGGGGGCGTTCAAGGAGGAGAAACCTCGGTGTTTCCAAACCCGAGAGCCCTCAGGATGGCCGCCAGCAGCAGGAAGTCCATGGGCGGGAGCAGGGGCAGGCCCAGGACACGGGTCCGGCGGTGGCTGCTCACCCAGAAAGCTGCCCGCTCCTCTCAGATAAACACCGATACCAGCGTAACGGGACTGAGACAGCAGGAGGCATCGTCTGGCTCTAAGAAAGGATGCTTTGTGAATATCCTAAGAAACGAGCGCTAGAAGGACGTTAGATAATTATATCAGTGATGGCAATTTCTTCAACAAATGTTTATCACACCTGTGCGTGCAGGCACGTTCTAGCCCAGAGCAGACAGGAGCGGGTGAATGGGACCAGGCTCTGCTTTCGCACTTCGAGCAGGAGAGCAGAGTGAGCAAGGCCGCCAGACCGCCCCAGCGGAAGGAGGGAAATGAGCCGGAGAGGGGTGGTCCAGAGGCGCTGGAAGCAGTGACAGCTGAGGGGACTGATGAGCAACAACCAGTGACCTGAGACTCTTAGGTGATGCCTCCAGGCCTGGAACACTGCCAGGGGCGAGTGGGGGGCAGGGGGTGGGCTCATGGGCTGCAGGGGCGCGTGGGGGACAGGGGCAGATGGGGGGGCAGAGGGAGGACAAGTTGGGGCAGAGGCAGGTGTGTGGGGGGCTGGAGCAGGAAGCAAGCCTGGGGCAGAGGAGCTGGAGGGGTGGGCACATCACTAGAGAAGCTTTTATAAAATCCATGTTCCGGTCCTCTCAATCAGAGAAAGTAGTGCAGCCCTGGGACAGTGACTTAAAAGCTCCCTGGAGATCCTAGTGGCATCCAAGGTTCAGACTCCCTCCTCTAAACACTTCCAGAGAGCCTGGAGTCAGGAGCCTGTGCGGGGCTGTGTGTGCGGGGCTGTGCGGGGGGCTGTGCGCGGGGCTGTGCGCGGGGCTGTGTGCGGGGCTGTGAGGGGCTGTGTGGGGCTGTGTGTGAGGGGCTGTGTGTGCGGGGCTGTGTGTGGGGCTGTGTGCGGGGCTGTGAGGGGCTGTGTGGGGCTGTGCGCGGGGCTGTGAGGGGCTGTGTGTGGGGCTGTGTGCGAGGCTGTGTGGGGCTGTGTGTGGGGCTGTGTGCGGGGCTGTGTGCGGGGCTGTGTGGGGCTGTGTGTGGGGCTGTGTGAGGGGCTGTGTGTGGGGCTGTGTGTGGGGCTGTGAGTGGGGCTGAGTGTGGGGCTGTGAGTGGGGCTGAGTGTGGGGCTGTGTGTGGAGCTGTGTGCGGGGCTTAGTGCGGGGCTGTGTGCGGGGCTGAGTGTGGGGCTGTGTGTGGGGCTGTGTGAGGGGCTGTGTGTGCGGGGCTGTGTGTGGGGCTGTGTGTGTGGGGCTGTGTGTGGGGCTGTGTGTGAGGCTGTGTGAGGCTGTGTGTGAGGCTGTGTGGGGCTGTGTGTGGGGCTGAGTGGGGCTGTGTGTGAGGCTGTGTGGGGGGCTGTGCGGGGCTGTGTGTGAGGCTGTGTGTGGCTTTGTGCGGGGCTGTGTGCAGGGCTGTGTGCGGGGTTTTTGGGGGGGCTGTGTGGGGGGCTGTGTATGGGGCTGTGTGTGGGGCTGTGTGAGGGGCTGTGTGGGGGGCTGTGTGAGGGGCTGTGTGGGGGGCTGTGTGTGGGGCTGTGTGAGGGGCTGTGTTGGGGGCTGTGTGTGAGGCTGTGTGTGGGGCTGTGTGTGGGGCTGTGTGAGGGGCTGTGTGGGGGGCTGTGTGTGGGGCTGTGTGTGGGGCTGTGTGTGGGGATATGTGTGAGGATGTGTGTGAGGCTGTGTGAGGGGGGCTGTGTGTGGGGCTGTGTGAGGGGCTGTGAGGGGGACTGTGTGAGGGGCTGTGTGGGGCTGTGTGCGGGGTTGTGTATTTGGCTGTGTGTGGGGCTGTGTGTGGGGCTGTGTGTGGGGCTGTGTGTGGGGATATGTGTGAGGATGTGTGTGAGGCTGTGTGAGGGGGGCTGTGTGTGGGGCTGTGTGTGGGGCTGTGTGGGGGGCTGTGTGTGGGGCTGTGTGAGGGGCTGTGTGTGGGGCTGTGTGTGGGGCTGTGTGTGGGGCTGTGTGTGGGGATATGTGTGAGGATGTGTGTGAGGCTGTGTGAGGGGGGCTGTGTGTGGGGCTGTGTGGGGAGCTGTGACAGAACAGAAAGTCAGGGAGAGCTATGCCTGTGGCTGAGGAATGGTCTCAAAGAGCTGCTCTTCGAGAGCATTTGCCTGCAGAATGCTGTGAGCGTGTTGATGGCCAGGCCTCCAGGGGGCACCACAGCATCGCTGCCGAGACGGCCCGGGAGGTGGCACATCAGTGACATGTCAGACTGTTCATCTTCCATGGGCAGCGGAGTCTCCCCGGGCCACCCCGCGCCCGGCACCTCCCGGCAGGAGCTCAGGTGTCTTTGCAGCAACTTCATCCTGGCTGCGAAGTAGACCCATTGTAGAGATGGAAATCGAGTCTTGGGGAGATTTGGTGCCTGCACAATGCCGCACAGCTGTTAGCGCAGGCCTGAGTTAAACTCGGGCTCTCTGACCCCAAAAACCTCCGACTGTCCCCACCAGGCCGATGTGAGCCCCAGCCTGCTGCAGCCACTGAGGCCAGGCTGGATCTTCTTCCTTTACTTAAGTGCTGCTCTCCGGGGGAGGGCTGGGTTCTATCAAAAGCCTTCCAGATCCGGGCGAAGTGACAGCTGTGCTGGGATTGCCAGCTTCCCACCCCCAGCAGCGCCAGAGCCCCATGGGACGGCGCAAGTCCTGCCAATCCTTGGGGCCTCTCGCCGGGAACGGGTCTGCCACTTCCAGGCAGCTGCACAGACTCGGTCTCTCCCCGCACAGCTGGCTGCTTCCGCACAGTGCTCGGTCGGCGCGTCACAGGAGACCACGAGGGACGAGTGGTGAGAGCAAAAAGTGAGCAAACTCTGGTGCTTGCTGCCACGGGGCGAGGGGTACACAGCCCACACAGTTTGTCATTCATCCGACACAGCGGCACCTCCCTCCCTGGGTTTCCCACGGTGACACAGCACCAGCTCTGTTCATGCAGGACACGTGCCCCAGGGCGTGCGTGTGTGTGCTTTGTTTGTTGCTAATGTGTATATTAAAAATTAAAAACTCTGAGTCGGTCCATGGAAAATATGCCTCCAGGTACTTTTTTGTATCAAGGATCTGCCAGGCGGTTGATAAGATGAAGAATACCTGCATTCGGCCACAGTGACCTCTTGGGAGGAAAATGCTCCTGTAAGCAAGTCAGGGGTGAAAGGGAGTCCCTCCCTTCCCACGCCCCAAGAGCCTCACCGAGGAATGTTCCCGTGGGAGCAGCACAGTGCCTGATTAGCAAACATCCGGAACTGCCATGGTCCGGGCATTGCCCACAATGCCAGAGCTAAGTAGTGAGCAGACAGGGACAGGCAGAACTTCGTCCTTTAGTGAGCTTATATCCCAGTGCACCGAGGGAAAGCAGTGCCTCCAAAAGCATTCGTTGCACCAGTGTGCACACCCCACGCCTCCCGCTCAGCACCCAGCAAGTAAGTGAGATATCTGGCCAGCCAGCACCCACCTTTGCCTCAGATTTGGGTAAGTCTGAAGCCACCTGTGTGGCAACCTAACCCACAGCATCCGGGTGCTCCCCTGCCGGTCAGTAATCCGGCTTAAGCTCTTAAACACTGGTTTTCTGTTTCTCTTCGTAGGAGACCACAGCTCCTCTCCTTTGGGCTGCACCTGGGCCCGCCCGCTGGCCTGGAGACAGAGGTAGAGTCGCTGTTTTGATCACCACACCTGCAGCTAAGGTTTCCCTCCCCCAGGGAGCCCGCAGCTAAGACTCTCCCAGGGCAGTTATCTCCGCAGGCCAGCAGCCCCGGAGCAGAGCATGTGGTTCGTGGTGACACCAGCCTGGACTCCAATTTGAATGTCCACCTGGAAAATACTGCCGCTCGTGGTCGCTCTTGGCTCCTGGGCCATCCGTTCCCAGGGGACCAAGAACGTGCAGCTGCACCCTTTACTTCACCCAGTCACCAGGAGGCCCTGGCAGAGCGACCTCAGCAAGCACGGCTTCCACCCAATGCAGACAGGTTCCAGCTCCTGCTGCTGCTCCCCGAACGCAGGGAGGTCAGTGCACCCCATCCCACCTCATGGTGTGGTGCCGTGCTGCTCAGTAGAGCACACCATTGGCCAAGTGCCAGTTAATACGGCACTAATGTCAGCAAAGCTCAACCACAAACGATGGCTGGTTAGCTGGTCACCAAATGCCGTTCCTCACAAAAGGAAACCAGGACTCAACCAAGAAAAGGCTGATGGGAAAAACTAGGCATAGAAGTTCTCCCATCGTAGACACAGATGATCCTCACAGTCATTTGGCCTAGAGGTCAATTCCTCCCAGTGATACCAATAACAATGAAGATTGAACTACAACAAAACTGACACACAGTCCACAAAGGGGAGCACCAAGAGTGTCCACCTCAGGTAACTGGGGAGTCCGACCCACTGGGCCATATAGGACACCTAGCACACAAAGGTACCCTACCAACTCAGGGAAGCAGTGAAAATGGGGAGACAAAGAAACAGATCACAAATGAAAGAAATTGAGGAAAACAAATGACTGGTTAAAGAGTTCAAAACCATGGTTATAAGGTTTTTCAAGAATTTCCTATCCTTAAGGATATGAAAAAGGACCAACTAGAAATTAAACATACACTGACTGAAATAAAAAATATTATATAGAGATCCAACAGCAAACTAGAGGAATGCAAGAATCAAGTCAAAGATTTGAAATACAGAGAAGCAAAAAACACTCAATAGGAAAAGAAAAAAGAAAAAAAATCCAAAAATTTGAAGATAGTATAAGGAGCCTCTGGGACAACTTCAAGCATATCAACGTCAGAATTATGAGGTTGCCAGAACAAGAGAGAGCACAAGATACTGAAAACCTATTTGAAGAAATAATGACAGAAAACTTCCCCCACCTGGTGAAAGAAATAGACTTACAAGTCCAGGAAGCACACAGAACCCCAAACAAAAGGAATCCAAAGACACATCAAGACACATCATAATTAAAATGTCAAGAGTAAAAGACAAAGAGAGAATATTAAAAGCAGCAAGAGAAAAACAGTCAGTTACCTACAAGGAAGCACCATACTATTGTCAACTGATTTCTCAACAGAAACTATGCAGGCCAGATGGGAGTGGCAAGAAATATTCAAAGTGATGAATAGCAAGAACCTACAACCAAGATTACTCTACCCAGCAAAGTTATCATTCAGAATTGAAGGGCAGCTAAAGAGCTTCACAGATAAGAAAAATTAAAGGAGTTCTTCACCACCAAACCAGTATTGTATAAAATGCTGAAAGGTATTCTTTAAGAAGAGGAAGAAGAAGAAAAAAGTGAAGATAAGACCTATGATCAACAAATACATATATATCAGCAAGTGAATCTAAAAATCAAGTGAGTTAGCCAAAACCGGTTTGGCTCAGTGGTAGAGCGTCCGTCTGTGGACTGAAAGGTCCCAGGTTCAATTCCGGTCAAGGGCATGTACATTGGTTGCGGGCACATCCCTGGTAGGGGGTGTGCACGAGGCAGCTGGTCGATGTTTCTCCCTCATCAATGTTTCTAGCTCTCTATCCCTCTCTCCTCCTCTCTGTAAAAAATCAATAAAACATATTAAAATAAATAAATAAATAAATAAATAAATAAATAAATAAAAATCAAGTGAGTTAAAAACCTGAGGAACAGAATAAACTGGTGAATATAATAGAATCAGGGGCAAAGAAAGGGAGTGGACTGACAATTCTCAGGGAAAGCAATGTGGGGGGAGGTAATGGCAGAAGGTGGAGTGGGGACCCTGTAGAGGGGAGCTATAGGGGTATAAAGGAGAAATAATTGTAACAATCTGAACAATAAAGATTTATTAAATTTTTTAAAAGGAAGAATTAAAATAGGACTTGGCCCCAGGCAACTATCCAACCTCTCAGGGTTTAAATTGCCTTGTTTATAAAATAACGATACTATTGTGCCGACTTGGTAGGGCTTTTGTGAGGATTACACAGAACAACAGCACCTGGGATCCGGCGATGGCCGCGGACTGTGTGCTTGTAAAGGATAGCCGTGATTACCGTGTGGACCGGCTCCCAGTGCACAGCTCTGGGACTTAACTCCAGCACCCGGACCGTGTGCTCATAAGACCCCGAGGCGTGTTCCACGCTCTCGGCCTCGGACCAAGCAGCTGGCCTACAGCTTTAAGTGCAGGTTCCAATGTGATTCCCCCGCTCCTCTTTGGAGCCTAGGCTGGGCTCTAATTATTGCAGTTCCTCTCTCACGGGGAGGGAGCAGCTGCCAAGAGGCCCAGCTAATGGTCCCAGCTGTATGTCCCTGTGCCCCTGTGTCTCCTGCGTTATAGGCCCCTGGTGCTTGTCATCCCTGCAAGGAGTCTTGGCAACTTGGTGACACCGGGTGGTGGTGATGTGTTTTCTTGCTTTCCCAGTGTAAGCAAGAGCCCTGACGGGTGCCGGGGGACCCAGTTAGAAAACAACACGCTGCTCCCTGCCAGAGGGCCAGGGCAGCCCGCACAATCCAGACCTCGGAGGTGCTCCTGAGCGACCTGATCCGAGTGACCGGCTGGGAGGCTCTGCCCCAAAAGCCGGTGACGGCACCAGAGAGAGCCCCAGAGAAGTGAGATTCGGGAGCAGGTTGTCAAGGAATTCATGGTTTTTCCCGTTCACAACAACCCGGAAAGGGAAGATTGAGGACCGCCTCACTTCCCGGGCCTGAGGCGGGGATACAAGCCTGTGATAGTGCGGCTGCTACCTGAGCTGTCTGCCCAGCAGACCGTTCCAGAATAGCCTGTCTGCCCAGCCCGATGGCTTCGTGGTCACTTCCAGTCCCTTCCCAGCCGCCACCCCTACTCTGGCTCCTGTTAACTGGCCCTTAAACCAACCCAAAGCTCGTCTCAAGAATTTTCCAGAGTATAAATAAAATAGCCAGGCTCTTGGGTGGCAGGAGTGTTAAGAGGAAAAACAAAGGCCCGTATTTTCTACCACGTGGAGAAAGCCAATTTCTGGGGGTGTAGACTCGGGGGGGGGGGGGGGGGAAGGATGCAATCAGCCCACACAGAGAAACAGCCACAGCAATGATGTTTCGGCCCCGGCTTTCCTAAGGACCAGCTTTCCCGATCCCCCTATGATTTGGCTGAGCACACATTACCGATTCAGCAAACCGGTAAGCCCCATCCCCTGCCCCCCAGCTGTATCAATTAGAACTCTGACATGTACACCAAAAGCGTCTTGGACAATCTAGTATTGGTTCCTCCAGAGTCATGTGGGCCAGAAACAGACGTGAGTATCCAACCAATCTTTCTAGTTCACCTCTGGACACCACCCAACTCTCCTGTCTCCCCGGGACATTCACCTCCTGCACGCCTCCTGCACCACCGGAGCAGCCACCCTAAACGCCTCTCGTCACAAAGTATTTCCCGCCTTCCCGCCAGGACCTGGGACCAGAGCATCATCAACCACTCACTCCTGAGCCTTCCGCGTGTCCCACCGCCCCACACACTCAGGGCGCCACCTTCTTCTCTCTGTTCCCCGCCGGAGGCGCAGCCGCCCTGGCAGGCGCCAGCCCTCCTCTGTGGCCCAGGTCCTCGTGCAGGGCCCGAGGATGGTGGAGTCCGGCGGTTTTGTGCTTCCCGGGCCTGCTTCTACGTGGAGGGGACGTGGTCCTCGTCTGGTGAAGGGTCCACGCCCGCCCGCCTCCACGGAGCTCTGCGCGGGGCACGGCACTGCTTCTCTGCCCCAGACCTCCCAGAGCTTGCTTCCATCACATCGGGCCTGGCTGAAAGGCCATTGGTGATGGTGAGATGCAGGAGAAAAATCTCCCTCCGGCCTAAATATCAGAAAAAAAGTGGGAGTTTTCTAGGCAACTGGTCTGTATTTGTCTTAGACCCTGTGCCTGGTGACATGGTTTTACATAATCGTGATCATATTGTGTCAGACTATTGCCAAGCCGCTACACTCAAACACAAGGAGGCCGACAGCACACCAAGACGTAGCGTGTCAGGATGTCCTCCCATGATGAGAAAGGAGTTCCTGGCAGGGTGAGCGGAGTGGCTCTGACAGCTCAGCAGTCACATGGACACTCTCCCAGCTGTGTTCAGTGGCATGGCCCTAATGGGCAAAAACTCAGCTACAGTGGGCGTATTTACACCACAGAAATTGGCAAATACTACATACCAAGGCTTTTTTCTCTCAGAAAGCCAGCTGTCAAACATTCACCGGCACCTCCCTGTCCTGAGTGCGGGCAGTCCTCCATTATCCCATCATCTCTTGCTCTTGTTGGGATGCGCCCTTGGATATTCTTTCATCGGCTGCTTCTTGGTTCAGAGGTAAAGCCGGTGGGAGTAAGTCTTGCCCTTTCTTAGTTGTCACCGTAATGCTTCTCAGCCCTGTATCAGGTCCAGGCTACTTACCAATTCTGTCAGCCCTGGTGGTGTGGCTACATGGCTACAGCATCGGCACACACAGGAAGGTCCCGGGGTCTATTTCCAGTCAAGGGCACATACCTGGGTTGTGGGTTTAATCCCCAGCCCTGGTTGGGCTGTGGGCAAGAGGCAACCAATCAATGTGTCTCTCTCACCTCTCTCTCTCCTTTCTCTCCCTTCTTCCCTCTCCTTCCACTTTCTCTAAAAATCAATGGGGGAAAAATATCCTCAGTTGAAGATTAACAACAACAAAAATTCTGTATACAGTTTTTTCCTAACTATTTTAATTTCACTCAGTTTCATCAAGTTTTGTAAAGACAGATTAGAAATAAATTAATAAACTATTGCTGTTACTGCTGTTGATCAAAGGCTCAAAACCACCAGCCTCCCTGTTAACCACAGAGTGAAGTGAGAACGCTCTGCCTGCACTAAGGACTTCCGTGACCTGTCTCCTCAGCTCGTCACCCGCCATCGCCAGCACAGGCCATGTCCCTCCCTGGCCAAGCGTGCTCCTGTCCTCCTCCGCCCTGTGGTCCTTCCTGAGGTACCCGCCAGCTCCCCTGTCCTCCTCCTCATGATCTTGCCCCCTCGGAGCCTTGCTGGGTCTAGGAAGCCCCACTGGCCGCAGAGAGCTGCAGGGGCGTGTGGGAGGAGGGCACAGCTGCCCGGTTGGCCTGTGCGGCTGGCCGGCGCTGCCGTCCTCCTATAAGGACCTGTGACTGCACCAGGCACCCAAAGCCTCGTCCGTGACCTCGTCACATCCGTGCGGCCCCCTCTGCTGTACAGCCAACGAGCTCAGGGCCTGGGCAGGGTGCCCGGAGGCCTTGTCTAGCCCCCCTACCCCCGGGCTGAGCCGGGCTCCCTGCCCTCAGCCCCTTCGTCTGCATCGGGCAGCCTGTGAGGTGTGCTCTCTTCAGGAGGAAGTGCCATGTCTACCACCGTCACCAGCAGGTAACCAGTAGGCATCGACCTCAAGAACCCCGACTCCTGTTGCCAAAACCTGGCACTGACAAGGCACAGACAGGCAAAGTTCATGTTCACGCCAGCCGGCGACATTGTCACCAAGTAATTCCCAGCAGGACAGCTCGGGACAGACGCTGGCTGGCACTGGGCCGGTGCGCAACGGCAGCCAGGGGCCCGGGGGTTCAGTGGCATCCACTGAGCAAGGAGGTGAGAGTTCGGGGGTGAGTCCCCCAGGCCTGGAGCTCACCAGGCGGGCGTGTGGGCCTTGCCCCAGCCCCCACGTGCGGAGGAGAATCATTTACTAACACGACTCCGCTCCGCTGCCCCAGGCGTGAGCACTGCCCGCTCCCCCATCTGCACGGCTGCGCCCGAGAAGCCGCTGTCCCTTTAACACGGGTGTCAGGGAAACACAAGCCTCCGGGGAGGGCTCCGGGCCAGGGTGCCCACAGGGGATGGGCGGAAGGAGGGTGTCTCCTGGCAGGTGCCCAGCCCCTCGCCTCGCCCACTGCCCGGCTGCCTGGTAAGGAGCGGCCGCTGCCCACTGCCCAGCCTCTGCCCACTGCCCGCCTGGTGAGGAGCGGCTGGTAAGGAGCCTGGACGGTGGGGCTGAGGAGGAGACCTTGGCGCGGTCTCGGAGGGAGGGAAGGAAGGGGAGAGGTGAGTGCGGTGCGGTGGTGAGGGGCCCTTTGACAGGGAGGGGCCGGCCTGCGGTGAGGGCGGCGGGGATGGGCAGATCTGGGATGCGGTTCCTGGGTGGCTTTGGGAATGTGTGCTCCCGCTGGGGGCTGCGGGCCACGGCTCACCCTCAGCACTGGTCGCCCGGTGTGGGAAGTAGCGCCGGGGCCCACTGTGCCGACTGCACCACCCGCTCCGGGCAATGCGCGCCGAGCACACACCCTCCCCCGGCTCCCCTGCGGGCCCCTCACCATTGACCCTGCCGACCACTCAGACTAGAGAGCACCTGCCCAACTGCCACTCCGCAGGCGCTGTGGGAGATGTTCTAGGAGACACACTGATCCAGAATTTTCTGCCAGGATCATGTCTGAGCTCAAATGATCAGGTTCAAGCCGGGCTCACATGCCTGCCACGTTAATGGTGTGGAGTGGGAGAGGTGGCACCGGAGTCTGGGCTCTGCCTTGGAGGCCTGTGCACGGTCCCCCGCGGGGAAGTGCACAGCGGACAGAGGGAAGTCACTGCAGAGCGAGCTCCGGGAACAGGCACCCCCCCGTGTGTGTGTGTGTGTGTGTGTGTCCGTGTGTGCAGGCTGTGTTTGCATAAGCAAGGCCTATTTCACACAACAGGAACTAGCAGCGAATGGATGTTCAAATCAAGTCTGCATAAAACTCTAGTGCCTTTTGTATAAAAACATTTTTCATACGGAGACCAGAAGTAAACAGGGAAATGAACAAGTGTGAGCACACAAACTGTGACACAGATGCTATGATGTTTCCTTTGCTTTAGTGCATTCAGCTTTATGACAAATGTGCTTGTTATCAGACTGCATGGTTCCGGTGGGAACCGGCTCTGCAGGACAGCACTGTGCTGGGGAGTACTGAGGAGCGGGCACCACCGCGCTCTGGCCCAGAGGCGCACACAGAGGCGTGACGGTCAGCGGGAGCGTCTACAACCAGCGAGCTGGCTTCCTTCCCACTCCATGCCTTTCTTCCTCTCTCTCCCTTTCTTTTTAATTTGTTGGGGCTGCCTCATTGCTTTCTTTGCAGTATCTAATCCCTACCTTTCTCCTGAGACCTGGCAACACGCCCTGTACATTACGGATTTTTAAATGCACACTTTGGCGTGGTTCTGGAAACTGATCTGCTTTTGCAAATACACAAATAGACACAGAATACTGCATGCGACAGCACAGAGTCGTTTTCCCACACTGAAGTTAATTCTTAGGCAGGCTTTAAAAATGTCTATGGGATGGGTAGATATGGACTACTTGCTCATTTTTACAAAGCAGCAAGCTTGCATGGCAAAGTGTGGCCATGTACATACAGAATGGTAAGCAGAGACTTTGCCACACTAAGGGCTACACGCTCATCCTACATAAGAAAAGGCTAAATGCAAATCGACCACTGGTGGCGCAGGAGCTGCCCCCTGGTGGTCAGTGTGCTCCCACGGGGGAGGCGCTGCTGAGCTGAAGCTGGGCTTGGGGCTGGCCAGTGCGGGGGGGGGGGGGGGGGGGGGGGTAGCAGGAGCTCTCCCATTTCTGCAGCAGTGCTAAGGATGTCTGACTGATGACTTGGGCTCGCTCAGGCCAGGCTGAGGGACACCCTTCTCCCACCACCACCTCATGCCCTAAGTGCATGAATTTCATGCACTGGGCCTCTAGTTTATATATTATATATAAAAGACTAATCTGCAAAGTGTCCCCTTGGGAGTTTGACCAGGAGACTGGGAGTTTGGTTGCTTGCTACGACATGTGCTGACCACCAGGCTGTGGCGTGGAAGGAAGGAAAGCTTCCACTGGCAGCAGGAAGGCCTCCATTGGCCCCATCGCCAGTCAGGCCTAGAGACCCTGCTTGTGCAGGAATTTGTGCACCGGGCCTCTGGTTTAAAATCGTTTCAGATATTTGGCGTATTAATTTAATGATTTATTTAGAAATCAAAATGTGTCCAGGAGGAATGGGAAGTAAAAGCGATAATGAAAAGCCACGTTTCCACGTGGAGGAGGTGGAGAGGGAGCCGCACCGGGCGGCCGCTGCACCCTCACGTTCTCGGACCAAGCACGTCCACGGGCCAATCTTGAGTCTTTCCACGCATCTTGCACTTGGACCAGGAGAGGCCACACGCGGAGGCCAGGCGGAACGCCTCAGGCCTGTGGTCAGTCAGGGCGAGGGCCGGACCCCGGCAACAGGGCACTCAGAGAGGCGAGCTCTGAGCGCTGGTGTCCGCCCGAGGATCCACGGAGAGCCGGCTGCTTCGGATCACCGTGCTCACTGAGTCGGGCGGCACCGGGCCCGTGCTGCTGTGCCGCACACCGCAGGGAGCGTAGGGCGGCGGTGGCATTGCTCCCTGGCACAGATACCGGTGAAATGACACCTGGGAATGTGAAGCACCTTGGCAAAGGTCACCCAGAGAGGCACGCACCAGTGCACGTACACATGTGGTGTGCGTGTGCGTGCATGTGAACGTCCGTGTTTACGAGGGAGCTGGGCCCCCTGGCAGAAGGGCGCTAACTGCCAAGCCCTCTGCGCCCACTCCTGCACTCCTGTGCGTGCCCCTCTGTGTGTCTGTGTCTGTGTGTCTGTGTGTCTGTGTCTGTGTGTCTGTGTCTGTGTCTGTGTGTCTGTGTCTGCATGTCTGTTTGTCTGTGTGTCTGTGTCTGTGCATAGGGACTGCCAGGCAGTGAATGTGTGTCTGTGTGTCTATGTATCTGTGTGTCTGTGTCTGTGTGTCTGTGTGTCTGTGTCTGTGCATAGGGACTGCCAGGCAGTGAATGTGTGTCTGTGTGTTTGTGTGTCTGTGTCTGTGTGTCTGTGTCTGTGTCTGTGTGTCTGTCTGTTTGTGTGTCTGTGTCTGTGCATAGGGACTGCCAGGCAGTGAATGTGTGTCTGTATGCCTGTGTATCTGTGTGTCTGCGTGTCTGTGTGTCTGTGTCTGCGTGTCTCTTTGTGTGTCTATGTCTGTTCATAGGGACTGCCAGGCAGTGAATGTGTGTCTGTGTGTCTGTGTGTCTGTGTGTTTGTGTCTGTGTGTCTGTGTGTCTGTGTGTCTGTGTCTGTGCATAGGGACTGCCAGGCAGTGAATGTGTGTCTGTGTGTCTGTGTATCTGTGTATCTGTGTGTCTGCATGTCTGTGTGTCTGTGTATCTGTGTCTGTGTCTGTGTGTCTGTGTCTGCATGTCTGTTTGTCTGTGTCTGTGCATAGGGACTGCCAGACAGTGAATGTGTGTCTGTGTGTCTGTGTGTCTATGTGTCTGTGTCTGCATATCTGTTTGTGTGTCTGTGTCTGTGCATAGGGACTGCCAGGCAGTGAATGTGTGTCTGCGTGTCTGTGTGTCTGTGTATCTGTGTATCTGTGTGTCTGCGTGTCTGTGTGTCTGTGTGTCTTCATGTCTGTGTGTCTGGGTGTCTGCATGTCTATGTGTCTGTGTGTCTCTGTGTGTGTTTGTCTACGTGTCTGTGTCTGTGTGTCTGTGTGTCTGTGTGTCTGTGTCTGTGTGTCTGTTTGCCTGTGTGTCTCTGTGTCTGTGTGTCTGTGTGTCTGTGTCTGTGTGTCTGTGTGTCTGTGTATCTGTGTGTCTGTGTTTCTGTGTGTCTGTGTGTCTATGTCTGCATGTCTGTGTGTCTATGTGTCTGTGTGTCTGTGTGTGTGTCTGTGTGTGTCTGTGTCTGTGTGTCTGTGCACAGGGACTGCCAGGCAGTGAATGTGTGTCTGCATGTCTGTGTGTCTGTGTGTCTGTGTGTCTGTGTGTGTGTCTGTGTGTCTGTGTCTGTGTGTCTGTGCACAGGGACTGCCAGGCAGTGAATGTGTGTCTGCGTGTCTGTGTGTCTGTGTGTCTGTGTGTCTGTGTGTCTGTGTGTGTGTCTGTGCACAGGGACTGCCAGGCAGTGAATGTGTGTTTGCCTGAACGGCCACTCCCTTCAGACACCATTCCCAGCCGCAAAGGGGGCTTGGCGCTGCGCACAGGCTCTCAGGGCTCCGCTCCTCCAGCCGCAGGCAGGCCGGGGGCGGGGGGCGCGGGGGCTGTGCCAGAGCGACCTCCCCTGCGGAAGGCGGCACCGAGGGACCGCAGAGGGTGAGCAGGCCAGACCTGCGGGGCCAGCCGTCATCATGGGGTGGATGGCCGGGCAGGCTGCTTAAGTCTCCCGGAGCCTCAGTCTCCCCGTCTGTAGAAGGGGATGACGATAGCTGGCACTCAAGGAACGCGCCGTTCCCCGCGGCCAGGGCCGGGGCCGCTGTCAGGCCTCCACCACGGCACCTCGGAGCGAGAGACCACTGTGTGTTAGCAACCGCAGTCAGGAGTTCAGACCGGCGCCCGTGCGAAGTGCCGATGCAGGTCATGGAACAGAAATGACCGCGGAATTAGGACGGAAGAGGCTGGATTCCAGTGTGCAGCCAGGGAGGTGCGGCTGGGCCATGGCCCAGGCAGGTCTGAGGCGGGGGCTGAGGTGCGGGCCCGGACTCACACGGCCGCTCCGTGGCCCAGGCCCTGGTGGCACTGATGAGAGGCCCTGAGTGGCGTAGCTCACACAGAGGCGTTTTCTACGCACTATGCGTTTTACACGCCTTATCTTATAAATCCTCAGTGACCCTGGGGGGGGGGGGGGGTAACATGCCCATTGCGCAGGTGAGAACACTGAGATGCAGGAGGGATAAGTAATTCCTCCCAAGTCCCAGCCAGAGGAGCTGGGCTGGACTGAGGGGTTTCTAACCAGCTGTCATGGAGGACTGAGGGGAGGAGGGTGGCCAGGGCAGGAGAAGGCAGATTCTGAGGCCAAATGATCTGCTGTTATAGGAGAGGCGGTCAGGCAGAGGAGTCGGAGGAGAGTAAGGCAGACGAAGGGGGCCCGATGGTCCAGGCAGCGGGTGCTGTCTGTTTGGTTGGGGAGAAGCGAGACAGGACAGGGGCGTGAAGCCCTCAGCTGAGGGACAGTTATCCTTGCCTGATGCCATGTTTTCATCGACATGAGAAAGAAAGATGGATTGGGTGCCTCTCAGACCACCCCACCACACAGCTGAGTATGTGCCCTGACCAGGAAGCTAACCAGCACCCTTTGGTGTACACGATGCAGATTCAACCACTGAGAAACCTGGTTAGGAGGGGATTTTTATGTCTTAAGGCTAATCTGGTCACAGGCAAAATGGAGAAGGGGAGCCCAGCAGTGAGGAGGCTGGCAGTGGGGGAGGTTGGCACCAGGCGGGGGTCAGGGGGCTGGCAGCAGGTGGGGGCTGGTAGGGAGGCTGGGGGGAAGCTGGCAGTGGGGGCTGGCGGGGGGGGGGCTGGCAGCAGGTGGGGGGGGCAGGCGGGGGGTGAACTGGCAGAAGGTGGGGGGGGCTGGCAGCAGGTGGGGGGGCTGGCAGCAGGTGGGAGGCAGGCAGTGGGGGGCTGGCAGCAGGTGGGGGCAGGCAGTGGGGGGCTGGCGATGGCGGGGTTGGCAGCAGGTGGGGGAGCAGGCGGTGGGGGGGCTGGCAGAAGGTGGGGGCAGGCGGTGGGGGGGGCTGGAGATGGGGCGGTTGGCAGCAGGTGGGGGAGCAGGCGGTGGGGGGGCTGGCAGAAGGTGGGGGCAGGCGGTGGGGGGGGGCTGGAGATGGGGCGGTTGGCAGCAGGTGGGGGGGCAGGCGGTGGGGGGGCTGGCAGAAGGTGGGGGCAGGCGGTGGGGGGGCTGGAGATGGGGGATTGGCAGCAGGTGGGGGGGCGGGCGGTGGGGGGGGCTGGAGATGGGGGGATTGGCAGCAGGTGGGAGGCAGGCGGTGGGGGGCTGGCAGAAGGTGGGAGGCTGGCAGTGGGGGGCAGGCGGTGGGGGGGGCTGGCAGCAGGTGGGAGGCAGGCAGTGGGGGGCTGGCAGAAGGTGGGGGCAGGCGGTGGGGGGCTGGCGATGGCGGGGTTGGCAGCAGGTGGGGGAGCAGGCGGTGGGGGGGCTGGCAGAAGGTGGGGGCAGGCGGTGGGGGGCTGGAGATGGGGGGATTGGCAGCAGGTGGGGGGGTGGGCGGTGGGGGGGCTGGAGATGGGGGGATTGGCAGCAGGTGGGAGGCAGGCAGTGGGGGGCTGGCAGAAGGTGGGGGCAGGCGGGGTGGGGGCTGGCGATGGCGGGGTTGGCAGCAGGTGGGGGAGCAGGCGGTGGGGGGCTGGCAGAAGGTGGGGGCAGGCGGGTGGGGGGCTGGCGATGGGGGGGTTGGCAGCAGGGGGGAGGCAGGCGGTGGGGGGCTGGCAGAAGGTGGGGGCAGGCGGTGGGGGGGTTGGCAGCAGGTGGGAGGCAGGCGGTGGGGGGCTGGCAGGCGGTGGGGGGCTGGCGATGGCGGGGTTGGCAGCAGGTGGGGGCAGGCGGTGGGGGGGTTGGCAGCAGGTGGGGGAGCAGGCGGTGGGGGGCTGGCAGCAGGTGGGGGAGCAGGCGGTGGGGGGCTGGCAGAAGGTGGGGGCTGGCAGTGGGAGGTGGGGCTGCTCCTGCGGCTCTGAGGAGGGTGCTGTCCAGGGGTGCACCCTCCGGCCGCAGCCCACGTGGAGCCCGGAGCTCGGGGAGGACTGACCCTGCCCCTCCCGCAGGCGGAGGTGCTGCGGCAGCCAGGCCCCGGGCAGGTGGACACCATGCGGATGGCGTGGGCCCGCGGGGCGCTCGGGCGCCTCTGGCTGGGCCGGTCGGTGTGCCGCCACCTGCACGCGGGCCCCCGGCTCCGGGCCCTGAGCCTGGCGGACTGCGAAGCCATGAACCGCGGCGACAGGCCCCTGCCCGAGCGCTTCAACTTCGCGGGGGACGTGCTGGACCAGTGGGCCCGGAAGGAGGAGGTACGGCACCGGGCGCGGGCCCCTCCCTGGCCGGGCTCTCTCTGGGCCCTGGCTCCCCTCCTCCAGGCCGCAGGCCGCCGCTCTCCCGCTCACCGCGGCTCAGTGTGGCCCCCGCCCCCGCCCGGTGCCCCCGCGGCTCTCGGAGCCTGGGCCCCTTCCCCCGGGAGGCTGCCTCAGCCCCCGGGGGTTCGCTCGGTTGGCTGGTCCTCACCGCCACGGGAGGGAGTTCCCGTGGATCTCAGGGAGCGGAGGGAGACGGAGAGACAGACACGCCGATGGGTGCCTCCTGCACGCGCTCTGGCCAGGGCCCGGGCGGGGAGCAGCCTGCAACCGAGGTGCGTGCCCTTGACCAGAACAGAACCCGGACCTCTGGTCAGCTGGCCTCCGCTCCACTCACTGAGCCACACGGGCGGGGGCCACCCTTCCTGCTGTAACACCCTCCAACGCTGGCTGCTCTTCTGTGCCGAGCAGGGCATCTACAGGCGCAGTTCTCAGCGCCTTACCTTTCAGCACGCACCCGGGCAGGGTGCTAACACCCAGGGCAGGGGTGCTGACGCCCAGGCAGGGTGCTGACGCCCAGGCAGGGTGCTAACACCCGGGGCAGGGGTGCTAACACCCGGGGCAGGGGTGCTGACGCCCGGGGCAGGGGTGCTGACGCCCAGGCAGAGGTGCTGACGCCCAGGCAGGGTGCTAACACCCGGGGCAGGGGTGCTGACGCCCGGGGCAGGGGTGCTGACGCCCAGGCAGAGGTGCTGACGCCCAGGCAGGGTGCTAACACCCGGGGCAGGGGTGCTGACGCCCAGGCAGGGTGCTAACACCCGGGGCAGGGGTGCTGACGCCCGGGGCAGGGGTGTGGCTCCCGGGCAGAGGTACTGGCTCCCCGGGCAGGGGCGTGGCTCCCCCAGCGGTGAGTGACAGGTGGGTGAGGCTGAGTGAGAAAGCAGCTCAGTGCCTCCGATCTGGAGCCCTGAGCTCAGATGGCTGATGGTTGGGAAATAGTGACCTGAACGTTTACCTATTCCCATGGCCCGGGACGGGGCAGTCAGGAACCTGACCTTGTAGAAGATGAGCAACTTACCCACGGCCGCCTGTTTGGAGGGTGGAACCAGCCCCGCCCCACGGAGCAGTCTGCGGGGAGGAGGGCGGCACACCTCACACTGCAGAGGGCTGAGCGCGGGGCAGAGGAAAGAGAGAGAGAGAGAGAGAGAGAGGGAGAGAATGAGAGAGGGGGGGGGCAGGTAAGAGTGCCTGGAGGGCAGGCAGGGCGTGGCGCACAGGCTCTGCAGCACCGAACCCGACTCCTCCCGGTAGAAGCTCGGTGAGATGCTCCCTCCAGGGCCCATCAGTCCAGCTGATGCTCCTCCCAGCCCCGAGGACACGCCCGAGGACACACCGCCACGCAGCATCCAGCGGCCTGGGAGGGCAAGCACGGACTGTGCTCAGGAGGAGAGGATCCCCAGAGACCCCTGGTGCTGTGCCCTGGCCCCCCAGCGCGGGGCGAGGGCGGACCGGGTGTCCCTCCGCCTGGTGGCCAGTCCTGAGGCTTCTCCTCTCTCCCCTGGCCTTGGCAGACCGGAGAGCGGCCGGCTGGGCCCGCCCTGTGGTGGGTGAGTGGCCAGGGGGCCGAGGTGAAGTGGAGCTTCGGGGAGCTGGGCACCCTGTCCCGGAAGGCCGCCAACGTGCTCGCCCAGCCTGGCGGCCTCGCGAGAGGCGACCGAGTGGCGGTCATCCTGCCCCGCGTCCCGGAATGGTGGCTGGTCAACGTGGCTTGTATGCGAACAGGTCAGTGTCCGCGTTAACTCCATAACCACGGGCAGGGTGAGGCTGGAGGGGAGGCTTTCTGGTTGTTAGATCTGCCTGGAGTAAATCAGAGCTGACACTAAAGGCAACCGTGGTGTAATAATAATAATAATAATACCTTAATAATAACAGTAAACTACCTTCATGATAATAATAACAATAGTGAACTGCCTTTGGTATTACTACATTATTGCTTTGCAAGAGAGGAAACTGAGGCTCAGAGAGGTTAGGAAGTTTGCCAAAAGTCAGGCAGCTAGAAAGTCCTGCCACTGAGACCGCACACGGAGCTCTGCCAGAGCGTGTGGGGCCGAGGCCGGTTCTCGGTGCTGGGCTGTATCTTGCAATTCTCTGATGTGAGAACACAAAGCAGGGAGGTGTTTTAGAACGCAAGGGCTTATGAAAACACGATGGTGGGCCCCGCTGGGAACCCTCCTCCTCCTCCCAGCAAAAAGGTGAGTGAACTCAACAACACGCTTTCTCCGGAGGCGGCACTTACACTGAGCCCCATCCCTCAGGACAGGGCAGCAAAGCCGTGCCTGTGAGTTCCCATCTATTTTGTTTTGTTTTGTTTTTTGTTTTTAAATATATTTTATTGATTTTTTTTGCAGAGAGGAACAGAGAGGGATAGAGAGTTAGAAACATCGATGAGAGAGAATCATCCATCAGCTGCCTCTTGCACACCCCCTACTGGGGATGTGCCCACAACCAAGTTACATGCCCGTGATCGAAATTGAACCCAGGACCTTTCGGTCCACAGGCCTTTCTATCCACTGAGCCAAACCGGTTTCGGCTGTTTTTTTATTTCATAGAAGAAGGGAAAGGGAGAGAGAAATAGAAACATCAATGATGAGAGAGAATCATTGATCCCCTGCCTCCTGCACGCTCCCTACTGGGGATCGAGCCTGCAACCCAGGCATGCGCCCTTGACCGGAGTTGAACTATGACCCTTCATTCTGAGGGCCGACGCTCTGTCCACTGAGCCACACCGGCGAGGCTGGCCACCTGTTTTTGTAAGTTTTACGGTTTAATGGAATACCGCCCTGCGCACTCAGTTATGCACAGTGCCGGTGGTCCTCTGTGTCCTGCAGCAGCGGAGTTGCGCACTGAGACAGAGCTGGTCCGCACGGCCACAAAGCTAACTATCTACCACGGCCCTAGCAGAAAATGTCTGCCAGTTCCTGCTCTGGAGCATGGCGTGTTTATAAATCAGTGAACAATAAGAACGAGTACAGTTCTGTAGAGAACACACAGATGTTTGTTTCAACAGGGTCAAAAGTAGAAAGAATTGGAATCAGCTACATAAAGATGATCAAATAAATTATAACTGACCCGAGACTACGGCCTAGTGGCAATGTGTTATTGCTAACTGAAATTACAGCGCCTCAGCTTGATGGATGTCAGTAAAGGGAAATTATAAGGACGTCATCGTGATGTTTAAAAACAGGCTCTGACTGCTCATGTTAAATCAAAACAGCAGTACACAAAGTTTATGTCACACTCACTATGAAAAGGAATCTGCAAATGTGAGACCAGTGTGGGCTGGAAGAGTTGAAGGCGGCTTATTTGTTATAAAAATGTACTTAGAATTATTTTGCATGACTTATGCCATCTGTGAATTGTGAAGATTAAAAGTCAACCCACAAACTGAATAGTCAAAAGCATTCACTTAGTTAGAGGTTAAGCAGGCAGCTGGTTGTTTTCTAACAAAATGATGAAGTCTCTGAGTGGATTCGGGAATGCTCGCATCACCACCACCACCCCATCCCCTACAGCGTGTTTTCCTGGGGGCATGAGTGTGTGCAGGCTGCAACCAGCCGAGCGGCTCTCCTCGCTGCCCCGGGGACCCATCTCTGTCCAAAGCCGCTGGAGTGCTAGCAGTTCTGAGCCGGTAAGAACAAGTGGTTTGCAAAACAAATGACCTCATGTTTCTGAGGTGAGTGCACACCTGAGACCCTCGAAGGCAGTGGCCACCAGCCGGATCTGCCGACCACTGGTGCCCACACGGTCCAAAAGGCTGAAGGCCGCTGCTCTCAGGTGCTTTTTCTTAAATACATTGTTATTGATTGCAGAGAGGGATAGAGATAGAAACGTCAATGATGAGAGAGAATGCATGTGGGTGAGTGTGTGCACACATGTGTGCGTGTGTGTGCACACACATGTGTGCATGTGTGTGCAGTGTGATCCCCTGCCTCCTGCACACTCCCTACTGGGTTCGAGCCTGCAACCCTGGCATGTGCCCTGACTGGGAATCGAACCTGGGGCCTCCTGGTTCATGGGTCAAGGCTCAACCACTGAGCCACGCCAGCTGGGCTCCTAGGTGTCCTCTTACTGCCACATCGAATGTTTGTCTGTTTTCTCAAGAGGGGATGATATGTAAGAGCTTTCAAACATATTCTTTGAATCAAGTCTCCTTCCCAGGAATTCAGCTCTCCCTCCTCCTGGTTAGCTGCCTTCAGGGAACTCACCAGGAACAGGTCTCAGGTCCTACGAGTCCTGGGAGTCTCAGACCCCAGCCTCCGAGTCCGCCTCTGCCACTTGCTGACCCGCCCACAGCCCGCTGTCACTGGTTCTCAGTGAGATGCCAGGCACACGGGTGCTCAGTCAGGGCAAGTGGCTCTTCGCACACACACATACACACACACACTCACACACATTCTCACACTCACACACACACCCTCACAACACACACACACACACGCACACACTTTCACATTCACACACACATACATGCACATACATGCACATACATGCACATACATGCACATGTATGCACACACTCGCATTCACACTCACACGCACATTCTCACACTCACACAGACACACTCACACACACATGCATACACTCTCACACTCATGTGTACACACACACATACACTCATACACACACGCACACACAAGCACACATACGCATGCACACTTACACACACTCATACACTCATGCACACACACGCACACATACACTCATACACTCACACAAACTCATACACACACATGCACAGCACACATGCACACACTCACACACATTCACACTGCGCACACATGCACACACGTGTGTGCACACACTCACACACATGCACGGACTCACACTCATACACATATGTGCACACAGTCACACACTAACATACACATGCATGCATACACACATGCACATACTTGCATGCACGCACATGCGAGCTCAGATGCACACACTCTCTCACACACACACACACACACACACACACACTCAAGCTGCCTCCTTCCTGCTGACTCACTGCAAACAGAACAGCCTTCTTTCCACCACCTGCCTTCACCTCCTTCCCAGCCTCCCTCCTCCACTCCCTCCTAGGAGCTGGCCCTGCTCTGGCCACCAAAGGCTAGGAAGGCTGAGGGCCTGAGGACAGGGGAGCCAAGGAGCTGAGCTGAGGAGGGGCGGGGGGGCTGGGATGAGGACAGGGGGGTAGCTGGGATGAGGACAGGGGGGGGCGGGGGAGCTGGGATGAGGACAGGGGGGTAGCTGGGATGAGGACAGGGGGAGCTGGGATGAGATGGGGGAGCTGGGGGTGAGAACTGGGGGAGCTGGGATGAGGATGGGGGAGCTGGGATGAGGATGGGGGAGCTGGGATGAGGAACGGGGGAGCTGGGATGAGGATGAGGGAGCTGGGATGAGGACGGGGGGGTGGGGGAAGCTGGGATGAGGACAGGGGGGTGGGGGAAGCTGGGATGAGGACAGGGGCCTGGGATGAGGCTAGGGGTAAGAGCTGGGATGAGGATGGGGGAGCTGGGATGAGGATGGGGGAGCTGGGATGAGTAGTGTGGTGCTCTGGCACAAAGCGGCCGCTGGAAGCCGAGGCGTGAGGGCAGGCTCTGCAGCTCACCAGCCCGTCTCCTGGGCCCTCGCTGGCAGCCACTGTGGCCATGTGGCTGGGTGGAACAGTGGCCCCAGCCTTTCCTGGCCACGAGACTGACAATCAAAACATTTGGGACACATGCCCCGATGACACTGCGGGTCCACGACCTGCAAGAGGGCCGGTCATCAATGAACACAATGGACAGGAAACAGGAATTATTAGGGGCAGGCAGGGGGGGGGGGGGGGGGTCTGGACAGGAAACAGGAATTATTAGGGGTGGGCAGGTGGGGTCTGGACAGGAAACAGGAATTATTAGGGGTGGGCAGGTGGGGTCTGGACAGGAAACAGGAATTATTAGGGGCAGGCAGGGGGGGTCTGGACAGGAAACAGGAATTATTAGGGATGGGCAGGTGGGGTATGGACAGGAAACAGAAATTATTAGGGGTGGGCAGGGGGGGTCTGGACAGGAAACAGGAATTACTAAGGATGGGCAGGTGGGGTCTGGACAGGAAACAGGAATTACTAAGGATGGGCAGGTGGGGTCTGGACAGGAAACAGGAATTACTAAGGATGGGCAGGTGGGGTCTGGACAGGAAACAGGAATTATTAGGGGCAGGGCAGGTGGGGTCTGGACAGGAAACAGGAATTATTAGGGGCAGGCAGGTGGGGTCTGGACAGGAAACAGGAATTATTAGGGGCAGGGCAGGTGGGGTCTCTTTCCAAGCGAGCCCTGGCCTCGCCTGCTTTGTTCAGTGTCAGGTGCACCTCCTGCCGGCCAAGCACCAGGACAGCAGACGGCCGCCGAGGGCAGGGAGGGCCCGTCCAGGAAGCACTGTGGAGGCTGCGGGTCAGAGTCCCAGCCCTGCCACCCCCACATGACACGCCTAGCCCAGCCCGCTGCGCTCAGGAGCCTGGGTGCACGCCCCTCACCGCGGTGTGGATGGCTTCCACAGCACACGCCCTCCCCTCCGGATAGTCACTGACATTGTGATACCGCACGCATGTTCTAAAAGGTGTGCAAACATGAGGTAAAAGGAATTCTAATATTTCAGTATTTTTTTTTTTAAGTTTTAAATTCTCTTCTCATGCCCTGTGGATTATCTTGCAAAACTCACTTTGGGAACCACTGGTTAAAGATGTCCATGAGAATGTCATCAGCAACAGGGCAATGTGAGTGTGGCCTGATAATGAGCAAATGTCCCATGAAACCCTCACAGCTACGGCCCTCTGTTGTGATGCCTCCTGCCTGCCGGACACACAATCTCCCCGTTCACCGGGCAGAACAGGGGCCCGAGAGGCTCAGTCACAGGCTCACGGTCACAGGCAGGAAGGCCAAGGTCAGCTCCAGGCCGGGGCCTGGGCTCTGAGCACAGGGCTCTGGGCCCCTCCCCCAGGACGAAGCCGAGCGGCCACAGGCCATCTCCCTGGGGACCAGCCCGCTCAGCGGCCTCTCCTCCCCAGGCCTGGTCTTCATGCCCGGCACCACGCAGCTGACTGCCAAGGACATCCTCTACCGGCTGCGGGCCTCCAAGGCCAAGGGCCTCGTGGCCAGTGAGGAGGTGGCCCCCGCAGTGGAGGCCGTTGTGTCCGAGTGTCCTGACTTGAAGACCAAGCTCCTGGTGTCCCCGCGCAGCCGGCCCGGGTGGCTCAGCTTCCAGGAGTTATTTCAGTGAGTACCCCCCCCCCCCCCCGTCACCCCCCAGCCGCTCGGAGCCTCCCTGTCCGAGGACTCCGCAGCACTGGCGGTCCATCTGGGATCCTTCCTTGAAGAGGATCGCCTGCTGGGAGTCCTGAGGGCGAGGAAGGGCAGCTCCGTGTCCTCTCCCAGTGCCACCTCGGCCTGTGGTGAGTGCTGCTTGTGGCCTCCCTCGTGGCCCACACTTCCCACACGCCGGCTGCCTGATGCCCTCCAGCCTCCCTTTATCCCTCAGCCACGCCCTGCCTCAGGGCCTCTCCACCGCTGTCTCTGCCTGGGACGCTTCCTTCCTGTCAGATCTCAGCTCCAATGTCTTCTCCTCCTTGAGCCGTCCCGGCCACCCATCTAGGCAGGATCCACCCACTCCCCATCGTGGGTGCTCTTCTCTTCACACCCTCGACGCTCCCTGAATACCGAGTCCGACACTTGCCCCGTGTACCGGTTAGCTCCCGTACCGCAGAGATGGGCAAATTAGGGACCATGAGCCAATTCTGGCAGGGTGCCTGCTCTTGTCAGTAAAGTTTTATTGGAACACCACCACGCGCATTGTCTGCACATTGTATACATCTCACCAGAGCCATGTTGAGCAGATGCAACAGAGACCTTAAGGCCACAGCTGAGCTGCTCCTGTGCGGTCGCTACAGATCAGCTCACTGACTCCTGCCCCCTCCCGCACCCCGGGGCCGTGGGCAGAGGTGTTGTTGGCCACGCTGTTCCCTTTCCTCTGCAGTTGGCGTGTGAGCAGTACTTACTGAAGGAATGGCCGGAAGGGGTCACGTCCCCCATTCCCTCCCATGTGCAAAGGGCATGGCTGCTCTGCCTGGTGTCTCAGGGCACTGAGGACATAGCTTGTGTGGGAAAGTGCTTCAGCCTGCGAAGGGTGGGGATGCTGATGGGTGGCCTGATCCCTCAAGCAGCTGTTGGTGGCGATGCTGAAAGCCATGGCTCAGTAGAAATGTAAGGAAACATGGAACCCTGTCCAGTGACAGGCAGACTCCTGGGGGGAATGAGGTTTTATCCAAATAATGATGTGAGTCAAGTCCGACCAGCCAATTCCCAACTCTCTCCTCGGGAGCAGGCGGGACCCTGGGTGTGAGGCTGAGTGGCGAGGCTCGCAGAGCGGATGGGAGCCTGGGCCAGGGGTGATGGTTGCCCTCCTGCCATCCTCACAGCGGGGTCCTCCGCGCAGGCCTGACGCACAGCCCACAGGGAGAGGCAGCATGCAACCAACACGCGTGTGCTCTGTGTCCCCATCAGGACCGTGTGCCCTGTGCACGCGCGGTGTAGAACACGTGAACAGACAGGATGAGGGAGATCAGAGTATGGGCCAGGCGGCGTCCTCCTTTCCCGTCCCCCTGTCCTGTCCTCCTGTCCCGTCCCCCTGTCCCGTCCCCCTGTCCCGTCCCTTTGTCCCATCCCCCTGTCCCGTCCCCCTGTCCCATCCTTCTTTCCTGTCCCCCTGTCCCGTCCCCCTTCCCCATCCCCCTGTCCCATCCCCCTTCCCCTCCCCCCTGTCCGTCCTCCTGTCCCGTCCCCCTTTCCCGTCCCCCTGTCCTGTCCCCCTGTCCCAACCCCCTTCCCCGTGCTCCTGTCCCGTCCTCCATGCGGTTCCGGACTGGACTCTGATCAGCAGGACTGGAGCCGTGATGCCCGCAGGCATGAAGCTGACGCAGAATGGGGCAGGGCTGGCCTCCCCTCTAAGGGCCTTACTGCTCAGCCGGACCTTCACCTACAAGCCAGGGGGCCGCTGACGAGGGTTTGGGAGGGAGTCCGGGTCAGTCCGGGCCTGACTCTGGATGGCGGAGGGAGCAGCACCGAAGGCGCGCAGGACCTGGCATTGGATGGGCCTGGAGGACGGGGGCAGGGGCCAGCTGAGCCCTGGCTAACTGGCGGCTGGGGGTGCCCTCGGGGAAGGGTGCCCGCTGGGCAGGCTGAGAGGGCCGTGAACAGCCAGACCCCGCGGGGAGGTGTGTGTTTCGGCTCAGAGCTAAGGGAACAATCTGGAAGCATCGGCATCCAATCGGTCCCCAAAGATACGACTCCGGTCTCCAGGAAGGGGCAGCAGGCAGATTACTGCTTGACAATCTCCTGTCACTGCAGCCTGGACTTGCTCTGCCTCAGTGAAACTGAAGCAAACACAGGGAAAGCCTGTGTCCAGCGCCTCTGAGCGGACTGAGGAGCATCCAGAGGGGCGCGCGCACAGGCGGGCACTGTGTGTGCTTTGCACTTTGCGGGGAGAGGCCCACAGGCAGGACAGCACTGTTTTGTGAGCCACTGTTGGCATTTCCATGGCAACCTGTTCGGTTCATCAAGATGAACTACAATGGTGTCCTCAACCCTGTCCCTTCGGCCAGGACCTCAAACCACCACACTAGTCTCACCGCGTGGAGGGGTTTTACCAGGTGTCTGCCGAGCAACCAACACCGGAACCGCACCGCGGCCCTCACCGGCTCACCCTGGCCGGGCCGGGCCGGGCTGGGCACCTCACTGCCCTCACCGCCTGGCTCTCAGCGGGACCAGGGACCAGGACGTCCCCAGGGGGTGCCTGTCCCGCAGCCAGGACCAGGGCAAGGTCTGCGCATCCACGGGAGCCAAGCAGAAGCCACAAACAATACCACTTGTCACCCCACGTGGCTGTGGTGAGAGCTGGCTGAGCGAGTGGTTTGGTGGCTGACAAGGTTCCAGGCCACCTTGGGTGTCTGCCGCCTGGGGCCCCTTGTGGCTAGGTATTCCAGCAGCATCCGAAGGCCAGAGAGGAAGGCGGGGGCAGCCCTTTCTCAGCTCTTTCCAGAACAAGGAAACGTCCCCCAAAAAGCCCGTGAGTCTCTCTGACTGGAACCGCCTCCTGTGCCATCACTAGCCCGCATCTGGCTCAGGTTAACAGGTCTCAGCCACCCCCTCCCTGGCCCCAGGCCCCAGTGGAGCCATGGCTGCCACTGACCTGACAAGATCAGTTTTTCCAATGCAAGGAGGGAAACAATTAGCGGTGTCTGTCAGCAATATTGAAGATATTAAATAAAAACTTGGATTCAAATACCAAAAATCTCCCTATAAATTATAAAAACTCCTAGAATACTAATAACAATGTATAGACTCAAAACTTTTTTTAAAATTTCATAGATTAAATAAGTACTGAGAAAAAAAATGTTTAAATAAAGTACACATCTCTTTTAAAATATTTTTACTGATTTCAAAGAGGAAGGGAGAGTCATAGAAACGTCAGTGATGAGAGGGAATCATGGACCAACTGCCTCCTGCACGCCCCCCACTGGGGATCAAGCCCATGTGCCCTGACTGGGAATTGAACTGTGACCTCCTGGTTCACAGGTTGACACTCAACCACCGAGCCATGCCAGCTGGCATTTTGCTCTTTTTTTTAATTGAAGGTGACCTTGGCCATGCCTTTGGCTACAGGTAGTGGAGCTTAGAGAGTGGTAGCTGTTAACCTCAGCACTGGTCTGCAAACCCTCTCGGGAGGCTTTGAACTAGACTCTGAGCCACTGATGGTCTTCGGGACCGAGAGGGTGCTGGTGCGAGCGAGACGCGGGCGCTGGGGGGGCTGCAGGGTCAGCCACATCGGCGTCCCTGCCTTCCAGGTGCGCCTCAGCGGAGCACGGCCCCGTGGACACAGGCAGCCGGGAGCCGGCGGCCATATACTTCACCAGCGGGACCACCGGCTCGCCCAAGATGGCCCAGCACTCCCACGGCAGCCTGGGCATCGGGTACACTCTCTGCGGAAGGTAGGAGAAACGCCGCCTCTGCGGTCTGCCCTGCTTGCTGGCGTGCGTGTCTGACTGCCTACTGGACAGCCTGCTGCGTGGATAGCGCCCACGTGACATGTACAAAGCGCTCTGGGCCCTGCCAGCCTGAGCTCCGGAGCGGCCCCTCGCAGGACCTGCTGGCCCAGCCTCCACGGGAGGCTCCGTCTGGCTCCTCTCCGCCAGGTGCACTGACGCGCCCAGGAAGCCTTCCTAGGTGTCCCCACCCCGTCACCCACCCCATCACGTCCTCACAGCACACCTCTGTGCGAAACCACCACAATGACTCACACTGACTCAACCTGTGCCTCCTCCCCGTCTCCTGCTAAAACTGAGCGGAGAGCTGGCCCGTCCGGCTCGCTCTGCTGGGAGAGGGTGCCAGCAGACGGTGTCTGCTCAGTAAATATCTGCTGCATCAATGGACATGCTCCAAGCTCAGCCTCCCACCAGGTTCACGGACCCACTCTCAGATCCTAGGGTTTGGACCAGTCTTCCACCAAAGTGGGAGGTAGACGCATTGGTCTCCTTGGGGCTTCTTTTGACCCTTCTTTGTGGTCACTGAGGTTCCTCCCAGTCCCTGAGGGCGCCGATCTGTGCTCCCTGCTGCTCTGTCTGCCTGCTCTTCATCCGCAGGCACTGGCTGGACCTGAAGCCCTCGGACACCATATGGAACCTGTCGGACACCGGCTGGATCAAGGCGGCCATCGGCAGCGTGTTCGCTCCCTGGCTGCAGGGAGCCTGCGTCTTCGTGCATCAGATGGCCCAGTTTGACCCGGACACTCTCCTAGACGTAAGTGGTGACTTCTAGCTCCAACTCTCCTTTGTCTGCCCCACAAAGAGAGAGAAAGGGGTGGATCCCCAGAAAAGGGGCGGGGGGGGGAAGACATGGATCAGTTGCCTCCCACACATGCCTGACCAGAGATAGAAATTAAACCTGCGACGTGGTAAGTGTCCTGACTGGAAATGGAGCTTGCCACCCTGGGTGCTCCAACCCACGGCACACACTGGCCGAGCAAAGTCGCTTCTTGGTGAGACACAGACTCATGGGGCTTTTTTTTAAAAAAAAAAATATGGAATGCCTCACAAATTCGTGTGTTCTCCTTATGCAGGAGCCATGCTAATCTCTGTATCATTACAATTTTTAAAATATATTTTATTGATTTCTTACAGAGAGGAAGGGAGACGGTTAGAGAGCTAGAAACATGGATGAGAGAGAAACATCGATCATCTGCTTCCTGCACACCCCCTACTGGGGATGTGCCCACAAGCAAGGTACATGCCCTTGACCAGAATCGAACCCAGGACCCTTTAGTCTGCAGGCCAAAGCTCTATCCACCTTTAATATATTATCTATACTAATAATAGAGTAAGATGCAAATTGACTGTATCTTTGCGATGCCCACCAGCCAATCAGGAATGAGTATGCAAATTGACCCAACAAAGATGGTGGGTTAATTTGCATATACAGGCACCATGACAATGACATAGGTCTCTGGGCAGCATGGGAAAGCAAGAAGGCGGCTCCGGCCAGAGCAAAGGCAGTGCTGGCAGCCAGGAGAAGGAAGGCCCATTCTTGCACAAATCTTTGTGCAGTGAGCCTCTAGTGCTTAATATAATATTATGTAAGATCTATTACTAATATATCGATTGTTAATATTATTCATTGATATATTAATATAATGATAGGTTATGCAATTAATCATATTTAATATAACATTACATAAAATATTAAAGTAAGGGCATTCTTGCCCTAGCCTGTTTAACTCAGCAGTTAGAGCGTCAGCCCTTGGACTGAAGGGTCTTGGGTTCAGTTCTGGTCAAGGGCACCTACCTTGGTTTCAGGCTAGATCCCTGGCCCCAGTTAGGGTACATGCAGGAGGCAACCAATCGATGTGTCTCTCTCATATTGATTCTCTCTCTGAAAAATAAAAAGAGAACATTCTCATTTTACAAATACAATGTGTGCATTTTAAGTGCTATGAAAGCGTTTGTGGATTTACACTATTCTTAGTCAGAGACATCCACTTACTGAGACCAGCTGGAACCCAGGAAGCAAGCACACACAGTAGAAATGCTTGCTTACAGGCGAGAGTCATACTTGGTCCGTGACACCCAGGTGGCCTAGACACCCATCTGGAGAGCGTGCTCCTCATGCTTACATTCAATGCAGATGGACCCTCGGTCATGGGACAGAGTGGCCCTGTCTAGAAAGAGGACCTTGACACATGAGTGTTTCTCCAGATGTGCAATGCCTTTGGTTTTAAGGAGCTCGGGCATACTGAGCCCGGCCAGCCTGAAGCAGCTAACCAAAGGCCTGGGAAGGCCTTGCTCGTGCATTCCACCAGTCCACTCAACAGGACCGAAGTCTATAGAAGCAGGGCTGGGAAGGCATGGGTAGGTTTGTTTACAGAGCCGGGTCAGTGCTGTCCAGGAGTCAGCACTTCAAAGTCCCCCAGGAGAGGTCATTTGCGGCCCCAAAGTAGAATAAACCAGTTTGGGGTGGTTCTCAAATTCAACAGTTCACCTTTTGTTGAATTTGATTGTGCATGTCTGTTACTGTAACATATACATACTAGAGGCCCAGTGCACAAATTTATGTACCAGTGGGATCTGGCCAGCCCAGCTCCATTCAGGGTGGATCAAGGCTGGGCCTGTTGGGAAGAGGAGATGGTGGGAGGTTAGGCAGCCAGCCTGCCTGGATCAGGGCCTGATCAGGGCCCCCCCGATCAGGACCAGGCCAGCTGGGTGAAGGGGTCGAGATTGGCCGGCAGGCCCTGCCCCTAATTGGGGTGGGGGGCAATCAGGTATGGGACCAGCTTGAGAGAGGGGCTGGGGGCCAATCAAGATAGTAGGGGCCCATCGGGGGCATGGCTGGCTGGCGGGGAGAGGCTGCAGAAGGTTGCCTGGCCAGCCCTATTGGGTGGGTGCAATCAGGGGCGAGCCTATCATGGGGAGGGCAGGCTGATCGGAGGTGCGGCTGGCTGGGGGAGGGGGAGGACGGGAGGGGGCATTTGGTCGGCAGGTCCTGCTCTTTATCGGGGTGGGAGAGTCTAATCAAGGACAGGCTGGCAGGGGGAGGGGTTGAGAGGTTGGCTGCCAGCCCCACCCCCTGATCAGACGGGTTTGGTGGCCACAGTGGGCATCATAGCAACCGATTGTTAGGTCGTTATGGCCGTTACGGTAGCTGCCTTTTTATATATATAGATTCCTTCCAATAATTGAATATTCCCTACAGTCACTAGTATTTGCTTTGTTTTCCCTGTGAGATGGACACAGAGGACTTGGGGCTGTAGACATCAGCTCTGGTCGTGCCTCTCACCAGCCACATCTGACACCTGTGTCTCTCTGTCATCCAGACTCTCACCACCTACCCCATCACCACCCTGTGCTGCGCGCCCACCGTGTACCGGATGCTCGTGCAGAAAGATCTGGAGAGGTGCGTGACAGGAACCTCCATCTGCTCTGCCAGCCAAGCTTACGGAGCCACAGCCTCTCCGGGCGCCCTGGCCTCCACCCACTGGGCGGGACCCCTCCGCAGCGAGCATGGCAAGGATCTGGGAATGTGCCAAAGCAGGGCGTGCCGAGGCCAGGGCCTCCGGTGTGCACAGCGGCACTCACCAGCCAGGCAAAACTACCAGCTTAAAGATCACCCGCCCTGTTCGGTCCAACATTTAATAACTCACCCCAACGCCTTGGCAGGGCCAGATCCAGCGATTTCGTGGGCCGGACATGCCCCACTCCTGCTGAAATCTCGGGGAAGTGGGGGACAAAAAGGCCCCCAGTGTAAGAGTAACAGGGGGAGCCTCAGGGGACATGGAGCGTTTTCCAGGGACAGCCAGAGCCCTACAATTCCACCCCCTCCCTCACCCCCTTCCCTTCCCGCACCCCCTTCCCTCCTCACGCCCCCTCCCCGCACTCCCTCCCCACACCGAAGAGACAAGAGCACCTCATGGCCGCAGTGTCAGCCTGGGAGCACCTGCCTGTGAAGCCTTGGGGGGCTCTCAGCCTCAGTTTCCCCCAGAGAGGGGCTGGGGCTCCGAGACTCTGCTTGAGCCCTGCACCACCCAGCACCCAGCCCGGCCAGCACCGTCCGTCCCGGCGAGTGCCCACAGCCTCCCCCCCCAGCCCGCTAGGGCCCCCCTCCTCGCTCCCTGCACCCCTCCCCAGCCCACCAGGGCCCCTTCCCCTCCCCCCTGCACCCGCACCAGCCTGCTAGGGCCCACTCTGCAGGGAGCTGCCAGGGAGCTGGTGGTGGTGTACAGGGTAGAACAGTGGGGCAAGGTGGAGTACAGGCACAGCCCGTGCTGCCCACAGCCCGTCCGCTTGTCGCTAGAACATCCCCATGACCTTGTGCAGAAAGCCACTGAGGTCCCCCCCACACCCAAGACCTCACTGGCTCTCTGTCCCTCAGGTACCAGTTCCTGCAGCTGAGGCACTGCCTGACAGGCGGGGAGCCCCTCAACGCAGAGGTGCGGGAGCAGTGGAAGCGGCAGACGGGGCTGGACCTGCACGAGGGCTACGGGCAGACGGAGGTGGTAGGTGTGGGGCCAGCTGAGCCCGTCCTGCTGGAAGTTTCCAGGGTGCCCCTTCCCTGCCAGCAGTTACCCAAGCTTCTGCATTGCCAGTCTGGGCTGGAGGGGATGGTGATGGTCCTTAGTCTTCCTGACTGCCCCGAAGTCGGGGGGGGGGGGGGGGGGGGGGGGGGGTGCAGAGGCTTACTGTTGTTGCTGTTGTTTCTTAGCGATTGATTTGGAGAGGGAAGCATTGACTTGTTCCATTTAGTTGTGTATTCGCTGGTTGAGTCTCATATGTGCCTTGTCTGGGATCGAACCCACACCCTTGGCATATCGGGACGCCGTTCTCCGAGGGAGCTACTAGCCAGGGCTCCGAGCTCCTCTTCCCGTCGCCCTCCAAGGACCAGGAGGGGCGTGCCACAGGGCCTCACCTAGAGCCGGGGTCGGCAAACTCATTAGTCCGCGGAGCCAGACATCAATAGGACGACTGACATTTCTTTGGAGAGCCACATTTTTCAAACTTAAACTATATAGGCAGGTACATTGTTCTTAACTTAGAGTACTCCTAAGCTGGCCTTGGCTAAAAACTCAAGGGGCCAAAGAGCCGAATGTGGCTCAAGAGCCAAGGTTTGCCGACCACTAGGCCTAAAGGAATGGTCTTCACGGTGTGGGCCTCAAACCTGCAGTGTGAGCAGCATGTGGGAATTGGGTAGAAACACAAATCCTCAGAATCCTCCTCCCCAGACCCCTGAGTTAGAAACTCTGGGATGGGCCCAGAACCAGCGTTTTAACAAACTGCAGGCGGTTCTGACAAACACTCCGGTTTGAGAACCACCAATCTAAAGTGCTTTAGCAAATGAGCTCGCATACTGGGAAAACTGGGAAAAACTGGGAAAGTCCTAGTTGCATTGTCGCATATAAACAGCCGCTGAAAAGGCATCTTTGTTGCTTACGTAAAATGTGCTCCCCACAGGGCATCATTTGTGCCAACCTGAAAGGGCAGGACATCAAACCGGGCTCGATGGGGAAGGGCGTGCTGCCCTATGACGTCCAGGTGGGTGCCATCCGGCCGGCTCAATAAGGAACGTCACAGCGTGTAACGGTTCCTGGCCCATTCCCATTGTGGGAAAAGAAAACTTAAAGAACCTACATTGATTCTTTCATTCCAGATCATAGATGAAGATGGCAACATCCTACCAGCTGGCAAAGAAGGAGAGATCGCCCTCTCGCTGAAGCCTGCCCGGCCCTTCTCTTTCTTCTCGGAATACGTGGTACGAGAGCGCAGTGCACGCTCCTCAGCTTCCACAGGAAAGCTGGCGGGACTCACAGGCTCGGGCCCAGACTTACCGCCAGGCTCTGCGTGGGACCCGGCAAGTCCCCGCACCCAGCCTCCTCTGTGAGAGAGAGACTTCTGTCTCCGCATTTTCTGTAAACATCCGTCTGTGCGTTAGGCACTGGGCGGCTGTCCTCAGTACGGACAGGCTGCTGGGGGGGACGAGGCCCTGGAGCTGAGAGGTGATGTGTTACACCCTTGGGCCCGTGTTCTACACCAGAAGCTGCTTCTGAAGAACTCCCTTCTTTCAGGGTTAGGATGTGCGGGTGCCAGTCGCTTCGTGGTGCCTGCTCTGTTCTGACCACATCAACCCCGTGCCATCTCTGATTCCAGGACAACCCGGGCAAAACCGCTGCCACGGAAAGGGGGGACTTCTATGTCACCGGAGACAGAGGCGTGAAGGACAGCGACGGGTACTTCTGGTTTGTGGGCAGAGCCGATGACGTCATCATCACCTCGGGGTTGGTACATCAGCGGCAGCCGGAGGGTCCCAGGGGGGAGCCGGCCTGAGCTGCAGCCCCGCCTCTCCCCAGGTACCGCATCGGCCCCTTCGAGGTGGAGAGCGCGCTCATCGAGCATCCCGCCGTGGTGGAGTCGGCCGTGGTCAGCAGCCCGGACCCCGTCAGGGGAGAGGTAGCGTGAACGGCGCCCACGGCGGCAGCGGCTTCACACGTCCAGGTTCTGCCCGTGTGGCCACTCGAGTGAATCAGAGCAGCCACGTAACTCTCAGTATGAGCCACACGTGGCAACATGTCACTGGCATCCACATCCCATGTGGACTGTGTCCCAAAGGGGAGGGATTGGATTCTTTTGGTGGCAAGTGACAAAAATGCAACTCACAGACTTTTTTTAAGGAATTTATTGCTTACCACAGGGAGGCCTACGGACAGCCCACCCACGGCTCACATGCAGTTGGCAAGCCCTGGAGTCTCCATTCACTGCAGCGGCTCTCACCCTCCTTATGCCAGTCCCTCAACACAACTCCTCATGGGCGGTGACCCCACCCTCCTAATGCCACCGCTTAACACAGCTCCTCATGGGGTGGTGACCCCACCCTCCTAATGCCGGCCCTTAACACAGCTCCTCATGGGGCGGTGACCCCACCCTCCTAATGCCGGCCCCTCAACACAGCTCCTCATGGGGTGGTGACCCCACCCTCCTAATGCCGGCCCTTAACACAGCTCCTCATGGGGCGGTGACCCCACCCTCCTAATGCCGGCCCCTTAACACAGCTCCTCATGGGGCTGTGACCCCACCCTCCTAATGCCGGCCCCTCAACACAGCTCCTCATGGGGCGGTGACCCCACCCTCCTAATGCCACCCCTTAACACAGCTCCTCATGAGGAGATGACCCCCAAACATAAAACTATTTTTGTTGCTACTTCATAACTGTAATTTTGCTGCTGTTACGAATCCTAATGTAAATATCTGTTTTCCGATGGTCTTAGACGCCCCCTGTGAAAGGGTCGTTCAGCCTCCAAAGGGGTTGCGACCCACAGGCTGGGAACCGCTGACTTACTGGCTCTGCTGTACTCATGGTGCCTCCAGTGGGGGCCGGCGGGGGGGAGGAGGGGGGTGGTTACTCGACAGCAGCCAGGCACGGCTTCCCCACCTCAGGGAAGGGGTCGGGTGACGCGGGCTGCCAGACCAGCTCATGTGCTGGTCACTGAGGCAGAAGTCAAGGCCCAGAGGTTAGGGTGACCCTCCTCAGGAGGCTCAGGGCAGCTACCCAAAGGGGGAGCAGACTCTGCACCAGCAGGCATGCACACGGTCATGGACTTAGAACGTTTTCTCACAGAAACACGGCCGACAGGAGACCTGGCCGGGTGGCCAAACAAGGCGATGGCAGGAAGCTTGGGGGTGACGGCAGGCTCGGCTCTAGGAGGAAGGGAGGCCTCTCCTCACAGACGTTTCCCACACTCCGTAGGGCAACCCTGGACCACTCTACTCAGTGGGTTCCTGTCTCCAGAATACTGTCCCCCTGCCACCATCTTCTCACCCTCTCACCATAACTGCTTTCAGCTGAACTTCAAAAGGAAACAAATTAGAGTCAATGTGTGAATTAAATGTAAACCATACTTGCTAATCTTAATAATTACCTAACTGTGGGTCTTAAATAGTATACAAAGTGAAAAATAGCAGGCAAGCAAGATCTTTCAAAGTCGGTCAGTCCTCCCAGCGGTCCCATCTCCCAGCAAACACCACCCCTCCTCCTCCCAGCCTTTCACACACGTTCTCCGGAGCCGCCACTGCCACTCACGCTCCTGGCGGTGCAGGTTTGACAGTGAGAGGGCACCTGTGAGATGCAGTGCAACACACGTGTGATCTGCGAGTAAGAAACCATCAGCTTTACTGAACTCTGGCTCCCGCTCAAACTGTTCCTGTGGGCTAGCCCTCCAGCCTCGCTGAAATCCTTTTCACCAGCGTCACAATTCGACGCAAAAGACTTTCTTTTTTGCCATTGAAGCAACATTGCCGTTCAGACTCAATCGCTGCACTCACCCCTCAGGGGTCTTCAAACTACGGCCCTCGGGCCACATGCGGCCCGCAGAGGAGTCTGATCCGGCCCGCCAGGTTTTTTGGGCAGTGAGCGCAGCCGAGGTGTTACAGTAGGAATTAGTAGTTCATATAGTCCGGCCCTCCAGCTCTCTGAGGGACGGTGATCTGGCCCCCACTTTAAAAAGTTTGAGGACCCCTGCGAATTGCTGTTCACGAACCCTGAGTTCCTGGGGCCTGACTGGCTTCCCTCTTCCTCTCCCGCAGGTCGTGAAAGCTTTTGTGGTCTTATCTGCGCCCTACAAGTCATCCGACCCCGAGCAGCTCACGCGGGAGCTGCAGGAGCACGTGAAAAACGTAACCGCACCGTACAAATACCCCCGGAAGGCAAGTACTCTGCCCCAAAGCTGAGGGTATGCGACCGACCAAGGTCTCCGCCAGGAAGTATAGACTAGGTGTACCCGTCAATAATGCGGATTCTGTAATCAAAGAAAACACAATAGTTTCAAGAGAAACATCAGAAGTGCTTTATTCAAAGTAATGTCCATCGCTAGCTACACATTTCCCCCATATTTCAGGTAACTGGTGGGTACAGTCCCAACAGAACTTTTCTTGTTTTGAGGCAAACCATTCAGAGACCCCATTTTCCACTTCTTCGTACGTTTTGAAGTGCTGCTCAGACAGTGCATGTGCCATTGATCAGAAAGAACAAGGGGTCATCTGAAGGAGCAAGGTCTGGTGAATACAGCGGTGGGCTAATACTTCCCAGGCAGGATCTTTTAACGTGACTTTAACCAGTTTAAAGTGTGTGATGATACGTCATCATGAAGCAAAATTACCTTGCAGTGTCATCTGGCACATTCTGGTCGTTTTATGATCAAAGCGTGGTTCCAATTGATTATTAGATGTCGGTAGTGATCAGTATTAACAGCTTCTCCTGGGTTTAGCAGCTGATAGTACACTACACCTTCCGGGTCCCCCAAATGTCTTCTTTCCGAAGCGATTTGGCCTGGCAGTCAATGTTGATGGTTGACCTGATCAACCCATGATTTTGTGCGTTTAGGATTCTCAAAATAAATTCACTTTTTATCGCCAGTCACAATTCGATACAAAAAAAACTTTCTTGCCGTTGAAGCAACATTTTATGGATGAACATTTGTTTTTTGTTCAGTGGATGTTTCACCCATTTTCCTTCCTTTAAAATCTTTCCCATTGGTTGTAAATGATTAGAAACTGCTGATTTAATCTTTCTGCAAGTTGTTTTTGAGTTTGACATGCATCTTCATCCAATAATGCTTGTAATTGTTGGTCTTCAAAGTTTTTTGGTTGACCTGGATGTTGTCTTTAACATTGAAATCATCACTTTTAAAGCGTTTAAACCAGCGTTCACAAGTATCTTGAAATGGAGCATGTTCACCATAAGCTTCCCAAAGTATACGATAACTTTTTCTTCAAAATAATGAATTAAAACTTCCCACAAATTCTTTTTTGGCACAAAATTCAACATTTTTAAGTTTAAAAATATCTATGATGTTAACACCTTCAGCAAATTTGACATGAAGTTTTGAAGCTTGCTGTCAATACAACAAAATAGCATACATATCAAATTACATATATATCAACATACGTGTAACTCCATCTATTGAAAAAAATCCACATTATTAACTGGTACACCTAGGAGATCTTATTAGCTTTTTATTTAATTTTAATTTTTTTAAATCTTTACTGTTGAAAGAATTACATATGTCCCGTTTTTTCTCATTATAAACAGAAGATATACATTTCAATTTGTTAAGCTCTAGGAGCTTTGCTTTAAAATATATATATATTTTTTTAAATATATTTTATTGATTTTGTACAGAGAGGAAGGGGGAGAGAGATAGAGAGTTAGAAACATCAATGAGAGAGAGTTATCGATCAGCTGCCTCTTGCACACCCCCTACTGGGGATCTGCCCGCAACCAAGGTACATGCCCTTGACCGGAATCGAACCCGGGACCCTTCAGTCCCTAAGCCGACGCTCTATCCATTGAGCCAAACCGGTCCTGGCTGCTTTAAAATATTTTATACTAGGACACTACAAATGCTTGATAAACCAGAAATTTTAATTAACTCTATAGTACTGAGTAACTAGTAAGAAGCCTCATAGGACTAAGTCAGTCCCATTCCATATGAGGGGGGGAAATGGTGGCAAATTGTTCCTAAAGACAGTACCAGATTCAGCTCCAGAGTGCTCTTGGGCCTAATATACTTGGAAATTCAAAGCACAGGCCTTGAACTGTCAGTTGGAATCAAGTGTCTCACGATGTTTTGGTGAGCAGGTGGAGTTTGTCGAGCAGCTCCCAAAGACCATCACGGGGAAAATCAAGCGCAACGTCCTCAGAGACCAGGAGTGGGGACGGACATAGCCGGACGAAAGCGAGGGGGAAGTACCGACACAGTGGCTTTGTTTCCTGGTGGTTCAGTGACAACTCTCTTAAAATGCTAAGATTTTTTCCTGGCTGAAAACTCAACTGAATCCATGTTTTGTACTTGGCCAAAAAATAAATAAAATCTAAATATTGGGAAGAAAACTGTTATGATAACTAAATCGACACAGGCAATGACTATGATTAATAGTGTTTAAAATTGCAGGGATCAAATGACTGCTTTGGAAATATAAAATGAACAATGAATTTATTTTGTGCCTAATTAAACAAAAATGATTAGAAGTATTCTGAGAGAAATGTCCAAGACAGATTCTGCTTAATATTTTTACATATTACTAATTCTTTAAGAGGGATTAAAATATTAATGTTAAAACAAGAAATAAACACGTAATTCAAAAGCCAGTAAGTAAACCTAATTAAGTACTAGATTACTAGTTATCATTCTGAAGTAAATTCACTATAAAATATCTGAAACTTGGACCACTTAAAAATAATTATTAAAAATAAATTTTTGTATCCTTACATGTTAGGACAGTGTAATAACTTTTATCAATACACTCGAGACCGGGTACACAAAACTCATGGCCTAGGCCTGGCCAGCGATCAGGGACCATCAGGTTCCCCACCTCCCTGCCCTCCTTCCCTTGCTCCCTCAGTGCTCCGCTGCCACAGGTCACCCACCATGTTCGGCACCACCCCCTGGTGGTCAACGCATGTCACTGCGAGCAATCGAACTCCGGCCTCCTGGCTACACTCCAGAGGTTAGCCTTTTATAGATATAAAAGACAATGTGACATATAAACATCGTTTGCTCTGTCTATACAAAGCAAGAGATTTATTAAGAGGCAGAAAGAGAAAAAAGAGTACAGAACACCAATCTTTATTGAACAATTTTATTTTGATTTTTTTCTAAAAATATCAGGAACTATAAAAAAACAAACTCGATATTTGGCTGTACCAAAATCAGCACAAGTAAAACTAAAGCAATGCAAGTAGAATAACATTCAGAAATCATGTTTCATTAGAGAAACATGTTTGAAAGAAGCAAGTTTAATGCTCCTTTTCTCCACAGAACAAAACGAGTTTATTGGACCACAACACCACAGTGTACTTTTCAAAACTGACAATTTTTTAAAAAGGAAAACTTAAAGCATTCAATTCTAACCTGGAACCTTGTCACTTATAGAATAACATGCTCAAGTGTCAGTGAACATGAAGTTGGTAACCTTGAAAATGAGTCTCACTAGATGAACTCAGATTCCAACAGAACACAGCCCTTCCAGCTGGGAGGTCAGCTCTGGTCACACTCAGGTCTCCTGGACATAAACACACACAGTGGGGAGTAAAACAAATGGCTACACCTGGACTTCCTGTAGTAGCAGCTTTCACGAAATCAAAGGGTCCCCGCTCCGCAGGTGCAGTACGGCCACTTTAATTCCAAGTCCCAGAGTCTGGCACTGTTGAAATAAAAATAATCTTTGACTTGGAGCAAGTCTGATGAAAGCACCAGAATCCTATCCTGTTCCCCAAAATGATACTTTGAATGCTCTTATCATTCTTCCAAATTAATTTCAACCTATTAGGAGCTGGCATCCTAAGTATGTAAGGACATGTACAGAAGTCCCGGCCTCGCCTGCATTAACAGCCCTGTCTATTCCCCTGGCCCATCCAAATCTTCTGTGTGGTTTGCCAACACATGCTCACTAGTCCCTAAACCGGCGGCTCTCAACCTGTGAGTCATGACCTCTTTCACGACCATCAGAAAACACAGATATTTACATTACGATTCATAACAGCAGCAAAATTAGTTATGAAATAGCAACGAAAATAGTTTTATGGTTGGAGGTCACCACCACATGAGGAGCTGTGTTAAAGGGCCTTGGCATTAGAAAGGCTGAGAACCGCTGCTCTGAGGAAACTGTCAGCAGGCTGCTCCTGTGAGCACGTGTTATGCAAGCACAAGAAGTTCAGAAACAAAACTTTCAGTAGCAATTTTATATGGAACCCCAGCAACAGCTCGCAGAATCCCGTAGAGAAGCTCACCTCCGACATCAAACGACTGTTCCTATAAGAGGTTCTTTTCATTCGACTCAGATCCTTCTGCGACTCGACTTGCAAGTTCAGGTTTAGCTTCTCCCTCGCCTGACACAGGTTTTGCCTGCCCCCGCTCCTCACTATTCTCTGGCACCTGCTGGCCATTTTTTCCTTCTGCTGGGTCATTCTGATGTGATCTGTCACCAGCTTCTAACTTAGCTTCTTCCCCATTTCCTTGGGCTGCCTGCTTGGGGTCAGGCGGCCGTGCGTCCGGGGTGCTCTTGGCCACCTCCTGGAGGTTATACTTCCTGAACAACACGTAATCCTTCACAACACTCAGGCAGCAGACGGCTTTGATGATTTCCACTACCACTGTGTACTGCGGGTTGGTAAGATCCACTTTGTTTTCCGAGTTGAGGCTTCCTACAATTCCTGTAACGAAAAGAAGAGGGAAAAACAGGCTGAGAGGACACCGTGATGCTTCATGGATACAAAACATTCTTTCATCGCTGCCTGGGACTTGTTAAACCAAAGCACGTACCACGCCCCTCTTCCACACAGGCTGTCACAAACCCTGAACTCTTCCAAAAATAAATGCAAATGAAACCCTGAGACATTTAATAAGAGGACTTATTTTCCAAAGAAAAATTTAATCTCGGTTTGGAAAAGTCTTAATATCTAACTATCAGAAAACCTCATATCTAACATACTGAAATCAGTTAGGTTTGATATTATTTTAAAGACATTTTAATATATTTGCTCTACACTAAAAAATGTAAACCATAAACCTTTAAAAACTTTTTAAAAAATTATTTTTCAATTATAGTTTACATTTGATATTATTTTGTATTAGTTTCAGAAGAACAGTATAGTGGTTTGACAAACACATAATTTATGTAATGGTCCCACCAACCCCCACCCATATTGCCCACCTGACCTCATTCATAATCATACTAGTGGCCCAGTGCATGAAATTTGTGCAGGAGGTGGAAGGACGGTGTCCTCAGCCCAGCCTGCACTGTCACCAATCTGGGACCCCTCAGGGGATATCTGACTGTAGGTTTAGGCCCAATTCCACCAGGCCTACACCGGCAGTGGGACATCCCTCTCACAATCTGGGACCACTGGATCCTAACTGCTTACCTGCCTCCCTGCCTGGTCACCGCTAACCACTCTGCTTGCTTGCCTGATCACCCTCAACTGCCCCCCCATGCCAGCCTTCTTGCCCCCAACTACCCCCTCTGCTGACTGCCCCCCCTCCCACCAGCCTGCTCGCCCGCAACTGGCCCCCCTCCCCGCCAACCTGATCATCTCCAACTGCCCTACCCTCCTGGCCTGATTGCTCCTAATCACCTCTGCCTCGGACCCACCACCATGCTTTGTCCGGAAAGACATCTGGAAGGTCTCCTGGTCTAGTTAGCATATCACCCTTTTATTATTATACTAGAAGCAACTGCAGGAAGATTCGTGCTAGAATGGGCTTTCCTTTCCCTGGCTGCCAGCACCACCTTTCCACCCCGGCCCAGCCCCTTTCCACTCCGCCCCAGAGCAGCCCCTTTCCACTCCAGCCCCGCCTTCCCACGCTGCCCAGAAGCCCTAAGAGATAGGGGGGTGGGGCAGATCGCCTGCATCCTGCCCGTCCCATCACTTGGTGCCTGTGTATGCAAATTATCCGCCATCTTTTTGGGGTTAATTTGCACATCACTCCTGATTGGCTGGTGGCATAGCAGAGGTATGGTCAATTTCCATGTTTGTCTATTATTAGGTAAGATACTATTGACGATATTCTTTACATGGTATTTTACATTCCTGTGACTATTCTTTAACTACCAATTTGCTTCTTAATCCCTTCACTTTTTCACCCAGTCCTCCAACCCCTCCCCTCTGTCAACCATCTCTGTTTGCTGAACCTATGAGTCTCTTTAGATTTATTCTGTTCTTCAGATTCCACATGTAAATGAAATGATAAGGTATGTCTTTTTTTTTTTTTTTTTATCTCTCACTACATGGAATCTCTCCATTACTTTTTAAAAAATATATATTTTGTTGATTTTTTACAGAGGAAGCGAGAGGGATAGAGAGTTAGAAACATCGATCAACTGCCTCCTGCATTCCCCCCATCCCCCACCACTGGGGATGCAACAAGGTACATGCCCTTGACCAGAAACGAACCAGGGACCCTTCAGTCCTCAGGCCAATGCTCTATCCACTGAACCAAACCGGTTTTAGCTGGTATTTGTCTTTCTCTCTTTTTCACTTAGCATAATATCCTCTAGATCGGAGGTTCTCAGCCTTCCTAATGCTGCGGCCTGTTAACACAGCTCCTCATGTTGTGGTGACCCCAATCATAAAATTATTTTCGTTATTACTTCATAAACGTTATTTTGCTACTGTTATGAATCATAATGTAAATATCTGTGTTTTCTGATGGTCTTAGGCGACCCTGCTAGCAGTTCTCATCCTATGGTTCGTGACATTAGGAAGGTTGAGAACCACTGCTCTAGATCCATCCGTGCTGTCACAAAAAGTACAGCCCAAGAAGGGCTCCACCGTGTGTTATGTAGATGTATCATAGCTTTTTTACACAGTTGTTTATTAATGAGCACTTAGGTTGCTTCCATATCTTGGAAGTAATGCTGCAATGAACATGGTAATGCATATATTCCTTTGAATTAGTGTTTTGGACTTCTTTGGACATATTTTCAGAAGTGGAATCACTGGGTCATAGGGCAATTCTTTATATCAATAGATGCAGAAAAGCATTTGACAAAACCCAGCACCCATTTATAATAAAAACTCTCAAGAAAGTGGGAGCAGAGGAAACATATTCTATACAACACAGAGGAAATATGTAAATTGACCATACCTCTGCCACAAAGATGGCAGCACCCACAGCGGAGGCAGGAGGTTTCCATAACACAAGATGGCTGGGCCCACAGTGGAGACTGAGTTCCCTTAACGAGCAATCACCAGGGACCTGAGGCTGCCCCCACCCCGCCTGCCCTGTGGGGCTTGACAGGGGACTTCAGGCCACGCCCCCCACCCAGCAGGGTTTGAGGGGGGACCTCAGGCTGTGCCTCCCACCTTGGCACTGAGCCGGGGGACCTGAGGCTGCACCCACTGCCCAGTGGGCTTGAGAGGGGATTTCAAGATGTGCCCCCTGCCCCAGTGCTGGGCAGGGGGACCTCAGGCTGCTCCCACACCACCACGCTAGGCCAGAGGACCTGAGGTTGAGCCTGCCGCCAAGTGGGGCTTGACAGGGGACCTCAGGACACGTCCCCCACCCAACATGGCTTGACGGGGACCCTCAAGGAGGGCCCCCCACCCTGGCCTGGGCTGTGGGACCTGAGGCAGCATTTCCTACCCGGCAGGGCTTGACAAGCCCAACGGGGGGAGGGAAGAACGGCCAGCTCTGGGTCTTGCGAAATTATGAGGTGCACATGGGGGGGCAGGGACCAGACTCTGACAGGAGGAAGATTTTCACATGCATTTTACTAATTTTCTTCCATCTCTGACATTTCTATTATAGAGAAAGGGCAAATAGCAATATTAAAATATTTCCTGTAGGAGAAACAAAGACAGCGGCATAGGTAAATGCCTAACTACAGCCTCACACAATTTCAAAATATACAACTAAAATATAAAGTGGAGGAGGAGGATCCAAGATGGCTGCACAGGTAAACACCTAACCGCAGCCACACACAACAATTTCAATAAAATACAACTAAAATATAAAATGGACATTACCCAGAACTACAGGAAAGTCGACTGGAAATTCTACAACGAGAAGCAAGGAGAAAAGCAGAAGGAAGCGCGGAGGAGCTGTAAAAGCCTAAGGTACGGAGACACGCGGCGCACGCGGAGAGGACAGAGCCGGAGAGGAGGGGGAGGCTGAGTGCCAGGCTGGCGTTCCCTAGCGGGAAGGAGATAAAAGCTCCAGACTGAGCTGAGCCCCTGGGGACCCAGGTTCAAACAGAGGGAGCCGGGGCTGTGAGGCGGAACCCCGGGGGAGCGGCGAAAGGCAGAGCCCCGGAGGCGCGCACATTGCGCACAGAGGATGGACTGTTGACTCTGCTGCTAGATTGCCCTAGCGGGAAGGAGACAAAAGCTCCGGACTGTGATGAGCCCCAGTTCTGACTGCTCTGAACCCCAGTTCTAGGCCAGACCCCGGGGACTCAGGCTCATCCAGAGGGAGCTGGGCTGTAAGGCGGAACCCCGGGGGAGCGGCGAAAGACAGAGCCCCCGGAGCTGCGCAAATTGCGCGCAGAGAAGGGACGGTTGGCTGTGCCGCGGGATTGCCCTGGCAGGAAGGAGACAGGGGCTCCAGACTGCTCTGAACGCCACCTCCAATCCCACTTCCAGCTGAGCTGAACCCCAGTTCCAGGCCCATTGGGGGAGAGACTGGACTGTTTGGTGGCAGGCGAAACTCGAAGGCACCTCACTCTCTGAGGTGCTTGCAGCAAGTACTGAAGGACCATGAAGAATACTGAGACTCGGGAGCCGCATAGGACGTGGCTGACGGAAGCCAAGGCTGTAGGCTCTACCATGAAACTCCGCCCCATCAGGGAAGCTGCGAAAATGCCCAGACAAGGAAATAGATCACAAACGAAATGGAGAACAAAAAGCGACTGGATATAGAGTTTAAAACCACACTTATAAGGTTGTTCAAGAATCTCCTAGAAAGGCAGATAAAATAAATGAGACCTATGAGGATATGAAAAGGGATCAACTAGAAATAATAAAGGATCAACAAGAAATAAAGAATACATTGTCTGAAATAAAAATATTATACAGAGTCCTAAAAACAGAATGGAAGATCGCAAGAATCAAGTCAAAGATTTGTAACATAAAGAGCCAGAAGACACTCCTCCGCAAAAGCAAGAAGACAAGAGAATCCAGAAAGTTGAAGATAATGTAAGAAACCTCTGGGACAACTTCAAGTGAACCAACATCAGAATTATGAGGGTCCCAGAAGATGAGAGAGAGCAAGATATCGAAAACATATTGAAAGAAATAGGGAAAGAAAACTTCCCCCACCTGGTGAAAGAATCAGACTTACAAGTCCAGGAAGCGCACAGAACTCCAAGCAAAAGGAATCCAAAGAAGACCACACCAAGACAAATCATAATTAAAATTCCAAGAGCAAAAGACAAAGAGAGATATTAAAAGCAGCAAGAGCAAAGCAGGTAGTTACCTATAAAGGAGCACCTATACGATTGTCAGCTGATTTCTCAACAGAAACCATGCAGGCCAGATAGGAATGGCAAGAAATATTCAAGGTGATGAATAGTAAGAACCTACAGCCAAAGATAATCTACCCAGAAAAGCTACCACTCAGAATCGAAGGCCAGATAAAGAGCTTCACCAATAAAAAAAAGCTAAAGGAATTCATCACCACCAAACTAGAATTATATGAATTGCTGAAGGAGGTTCTTTTGGAAAAGTAAATAAAGATAAAAACTATGAGCAACAAATATAACTATCAACAAGTGAATCTAAAAACCAAAAAAATTAATAAAAAAAAAATCTGATGAACAATATTAACTGGTGAATATAATAGAATCAGAGGTATGGAAGGGGAGTGAACTGACGATTCTCGAGGAAAAGAGAAGATGGGGATGTGGGAAGAGACTGAACATAAACTGTGCACCTATGGATGAGGACAATGAGGGGTGGGGAAAGAGCAGAGGGTGGAGTGGGAACCTGGTGGAGGCGAGCAATGGAGGAGGGGAAAAAAGAGGAACATCTGTAATAATATGAACAATAAAGATTTTAAAAAAATAAAATAAAATAAATAAAGTGGACATCATCCAGAACTACAGAAAAGTTGACTGACTGGAAATTCTACAACTAGAAGGAAAGAGAAGGTTGCCCAAACCGGTTTGGCTCAGTGGTAGAGCGTTGGTCTGCGGACTGAAAGGTCCCAGGTTCGATTCCAGTCAAGAGCATGTACATTGGTTGCGGGCACATCCCCAGGAGGAGGTGTGCAAGAGGCAGCTGGTCGATGTTTCTCTCTCATCGACGTTTCTAGCTCTCTATCCCTCTCTCCTCCTCTCTGTAAAAAAAAAAAAAAAAAAAAAAAAAATCAATAATATATATTAAAAAAAAAAAAAAATCAGAGGAGCTTTAAAAGCCTAAGGTACGGAGACACGGTGTGCATGTGGGGAGAGGACTGAGTTGGAGAGGAGGGGGCGCTGAGTGCCTGGCTGGCGATCCCTAGCGGGAAGGAGATAAAAGCTCCGGACTGTGCTGAACCCCAGTCCTGACTACACTGAATCTCAGTTCTGAGTGAGACCCTGGGGACCCAGGCTCATACAGAGGGATTCTAAGCTGTAAGGCTGATACTCAGGGGAGCGGTGAAAAGCAGATCCCTGAAGTCGCGCACATTGCGCACAGAGGACAGACTGCTGACTGTGCCGTGGATTGCCCTAGCGGGAAGGAGACAAAAGCTCCAAACTGTGCTGAGCCCCAGTTCCGACTGCACTGAACTATACCAGACCCTGGGGACCCAAGCTCATACGGAGGGAATCTGGGCTGTAAGGCGGAAACTCGGGAGCAGCGAAAGGAAGTCCCGGAGGCGCGCACATTGCACAGACTGTTGACTGTGCGGCTGGATTGCCGTAGCAGGAAGTAGACAAAAGCTCTGGACTGCACTGAACCCCACTTCCAACTGCACTGAACCCCAGTTCTGGGCTCATTGGGGGAGAGACTAGACTGTCTGGTAGTGGGCGAAACTCGAGGGCAGCTTTCTCTCAGAGGTGCTTGCAGCGAGTACCAAAGCAGCAAGTACCAAAGGACACTGAGGAACACTGAGACTCAGGAGCCTCATACAGCAGGGCTGAGAGAAAGCCAAGGCTGTAGGCTCCACCCTGAAACTCTACCCCATCCATGCTGAGCACAGAGGTTCTTAAATAAGGCTGTCTCCCAGCAGAGACACAGTTGATCCTCACAGCCAATTGGCCTGGAGGTCAATTCCTCCCAGTGATACCAACAACAATTAAGACTTAACTACAAAAGGCTGTACACACAGTCCTCAAAGGGTGCACCAAGATAACTGGGAGGCTGACCAACTGAACCATATAGGACACCTTAACACACAAAGCCACCCTACCAACTTAGGGAAGGAGTGAAAATGCCGAGAAAAGGAAACAGATCACAAACAAAAGAAATGGAGGACAAAAAGCGACTGGATATAGAGTTCAAAACCACGCTTATAAGGTTTTTCAAGAGTTTCTTAGAAAAGGCCGACAAAATAAACGAGACCTATGAGGATATGAAAAGGAATCAATAAAGAATACATTGTCTGAAATAAAAAATATTATACAGAGTCCTAAAAACAGAATGGAAGATCGCAAGAATCAAGTCAAAGATTTGGAACACAAAGAGCCAGAAAACACTCCTCCACAGAAGCAAGAAGACAAGAGAATCCAGAAAGTTGAAGATAATGTAAAAAACCTCTGAGACAACTTCAAGCGAACCAACATCAGAATTATGGGGGTCCCAGAAGAAAAGAGAGAGCAAGATATCGAAAACATATTGAAAGAAATAGTGACAAAAAACTTCCCCCACCTGGGGAAAGAAATAGACTTACAAGTCCAGGAAGCACACAGAACCCCAAGCAAAAGGAATCCAAAGAGGACCACACCAAGACACATCATAATTAAAAATCCAAGAGCAAAAGACAAGAGAGAATATTAAAGCAGCAAGAGCAAAGCAGGTAGTTACCTATAAAGGAGCACCCATAGGATTGTCAGCTGATTTCTCAACAGAAACCATGCAGGCCAGACAGGAATGGCAAGAAATATTAAAGGTGATGAATAGCAAGAACCTACAGCCAAAAATACTCTACCCAGCAAAGCTATCACTCAGAATCGAAGGCCAGATAAAGAGCTTCACCAATAAAAAAAAAAAGCTAAAGGAGTTCATCACTGCCAAACCAGCATTATATGAATTGCTGAAGGGGGTTCTTTAGGAAGAGGAAGAAAATAAAGATAAAAATTATGAACAAATATGTAACTATCAAGTGAATCTAAAAACCAAGGGAATTAAAAAACCTGATGAACAATATTAACTGTTGAATATAATAGAATCAGAGGTATGGAAGGGGAGTGAACTGACGATTCTCCGGGAAAAGAGGAGTAGGGGGTGCGGGAAGAGACTGAACATAAACTGTGCACCTATGAATGAGGACAATGGGGAGTGGGGAAAGGGCAGAGGATGGGGTGGGAACCTGGTGGAGGGGGAAAAAATGAGGAGCTTTTGTAATAATATGAACAATAAAGATTTAAAAAAAATAATAAAATAAAATAAAGTATTTCCTCTAAGTAATCCCGTTTTAATGTGCACGAATTTCGTGCACTGGACCACTAGTCTCTACATAATAAAGGCCACATATAACAAACCCATAGCCAACAGCAAACTCAATAAGAAAAAACTAAGTGTTTCCCTTAAAGTCAGAAAAAAGACAGGGATGTCTACTTTCACCACTCGTATTCAACACAGCACTAGGAGTCCTAGCCACAGCGATCCGACAAGAAATAAAAGACATCCAAATTGGATAGGAATAAGTAAAACTGTTATTATTTGCAGATGACACAATACTGTATTTAGAGAGCCCTGTATATTCCACACAAAAAAAACTACTAACACTAATAATGAATTCAGTAAGGTAGCAGGATACAAATAAATACCCAAATATCAGATGCATTTTTATATGACAGCTAGAGGCCCAGTGCACGCATTTGTGCACAGGTAGGGTCCCTAGGCCTGGTCGGCGATCAGGGCCAACTTCCCACAGCCGGCCCAGCCCCACTCAGGGCCTGCCAGCCTGGGGGGAGGAAGGCCACAGGAAGCTGGCTGGCCGTGGGAGCACACTGACACCAGGGGGCAGCTCCTGTGTTGAGCATCTGCCCCATGGTGGTCAGTGCTCATCAAAGCGACTAGTCAACCGGTCATAATGGTCACTTAGGCTTTTAAATATATAGATAATGATCTATCAATTAGGAAAATTAAAAACACATCCACTTACAACTGCATAAAAGATACCTAGGAATACATTTATTTTATTTTATTAATTCCAGAGAAGCAGGAAGGGAGGGGTAGAGAGATAGGAGGGAGGAAGGGAGGAAGGTGGAAAGAAAGAAAGAGAGAGAATCATGGCTGTGAGAGACATGTATCAATCTGTTGCCTCCCATTCTTGCCCCAACTGGGAGTTGAACCTACAACCTAGATATGTGTCCTGACTGGGAATTAACTCCATGAGCTTCTATTGCATGGGTTGACTATCCAACCAAATGCCTCACACCAGCCAGGGCCCTAGGGATAAATTTAACCAAGGAGGTAACAGAAAATGATAAAACATTGAAGAGAGAAGATACTAATAAGTAGAAATATATACTGTGCAATCTATAGATTCAACATCATTCCTATCAAAATTCCAATTCATAAGTAGAACAAATAATCTAAAAGCTTGTATGGAAACACAAAAGACCCAAATAGCAACAGAAATCTTTTATTTTTTTAACTGATTTTAGTGAGAGAGGAAGGGAGAAGAGAGAGAAAGATAGATGTAACAGAGAAACATAGATCGGCTGCCTCCCATATGTGCCCTGACTGGGGACCAAACCCACAACTTGGATATGTGCCCTGACCAGGAACTGAACCCACAACCCTTTGGTGCATGGGACCACACTCCAACCAACAAAGCCACATGGACCAGGATAGCGACAGGTATCTTGAAAAAAGAAGACAAAGTGGGAAGTATCACACTAGCTAATATCAAACTATACTACAAAGCCATTGAAATCAATACAGCATGGCACAGGCATAAAAACAGACACATAGATCATGGAACCAGAGAAAGTCCAGAGATAACCCCTCCCCCCCCCAATCCAGTCAATTAACCCTTTGCACTCCGAACCATTCTGGACATTGGCTACCAGCTACTCGACGCTAACGGCGGAAACGTGCGTTGAATTAACTCAATTCCCCGTAATCACTAATAAACTGCAATGTCCCCTGAGAGGGGACATCCGAGTGATATGCTAGAATTCCAATGTCCCCTGAGAGGGGACAGCGGAGTGCAAAGGGTTAATCTTTGATAAAGGAAGCAAGAACATACAATGGGACAAACACAGTCTCTTCAATAAATGATGCTGGAAAAATTGGATGAATAGATGAAAAAAAGTAAAAAAAAAAAAAAAAGAAAAGAAAACTAGACCATTTTCTTACTTCATACATAAGAATAAACCAGCCCTAACTGGTTTGGCTCAGTGGATAGAGCGCTGGCCTGTGGGCTGAAGGGTCCCAGGTTTGATTCCAGTCCAGGGATTGCAGGCACATCCCAGTAGGGGGTGTGCAGGAGGCAACTGATCAATGTTTCTTTCCATGGATGTTTCTAACTCTCTATCCCTCTCCCTTCCTCTCTGTAAAAAAAACACAACAACAATATATATTTTTAAAAAACGAATAAACTTAAAATGGATCAAAAACATAAATTTAGAGTCTTGAAACCATAAAAGCCCTAGAAGAACACAAAGGATTAACATCTCGGACGTTTCTCTAGAGATATTCTTCTGACACCTCTTCTCGGGCAAAGAAAAAATAAATAAATGGAACTACAGCAAACTAAATAATTTTGTACAACAAAATGAAGAGACAATTTACAGAATGGGGGGCATAATCACCAATGACATGTCTAGTAAGAAATTAATATCAAAATTTATGAAGAATTCAGACAATTCAAAACCAGAACAAACAACCCAATTAAAAAGTGGGGCCAGCCAACGTGGCTCAGTGGTTGAGGGTCAACCTATGAACCAGGTGGTCAGTTTGATTCCTGATCACTGCTCATGCCTGGGTTTCAGACTCGATCCTCAGCATGAAACGTGCAGGAGGCAGCCAATCAATGATTCTCATTATTGATGTTTCTATCTCTCTCTCTTCCTTCCTTTCTGAAATCAGTAAATATATATATGCAAAAGTAGGCAGAAGACCTGAGTAGACACTTCTCCAAAGATAACACACAGGTGGCCAATGGATACATGAAAAGATGCTTGCCGAAACCAGTATGGCTCAGTGGATAGAGCGTCTGCCTGCGGACTGAAAGGTCCCAGGTTCGATTCCGGTCACGGGCACATCCCTTGGTTTCGGGCACATCCCCAGTAAGGGGTGTGCAGGAGGCAGATGATCGATGTTTCTCTCTCATTGATGTTTCTAACTCTATCCCTCTTTCTCTCTGCAAAAAATCAATAAAATATATTTTTTAAAAAGAAAAAGAAAGAAAAGATGCTCAAGGTCACTAATCATCAGAGCAATGCAAACCACACAACAATGAAATATCACCTCACACCTGTCAGAATGGTTATCATCAATAAATCAATAAACAAGAGCTGTCGAAATGTGGAGAACAGGGAGCACTCACTGTTGGTGGGAATGTAGACTGGTGCAATCACTTTGGAAAACAGTGGAGTTTCCTTAAAAAAAAAAATCCATACAAACAAGAACCAATGTAAAATCACTGAGAAATTTACCTGCCAATTCTTTGATAACTTCTTCTCTATTCACATGACTGTTATTTCGAGCTTTATACACAATCTGAAATGTCCCTTTATTTGGAGCTTTAAACCAGGGTTCCAAAAAAGTTTCTGCGTATTTTTTCATATCTTCTAAGAAAGCCTTGCACGTGCCCGAGACGGGTAACATTCGCAGAATCACGCGGCTCTTCTTCTTCTTGGTTGTGTGCATGTCCTGGAGAATGTGATGCACCAGCCTCTCAGGCTCTACAGGAAAAGGAAAACACAGCACGCAACTTGAGAATCTAAGTTTTCGGACATTTCAAAGCCTCTTCAAACTCTCTAAAATGAATTTTCATCGTCAGTGACATAAGTTGACAACAGAGTATAAGATGTGATCATAATGCATTTTAAGTAAGTCTAACCAGCCATGTTTTCCAGCTAGTATTTCTTCAATGCCTACTATGTACTAATGCCATATCTAGTATTGTAACTCTTCAGCATTACCGCTTTTATCAAAAACAACTGTTCAGGAAGATAGCGGAGTTACATTTTTATGCTATTTGACTTATTCAAAGATAAAACCATACTGTTTTCCTATAAAAAATGGTAACTATCTAAATAACGAACATTAAATAGTACACATTTTACAAAAACAAGAATCTGCAAGCCACTTAAAAAGGTTTCAATACTCCAGAAACTAAGTGTGTACATAAATCCCGACCTCAGCCTGGAGGAGCCCAGCAAGGCCAGGCGGTGGTCCTCAGTCACATCCTAACAACATGCAAATCTGACTGGGGCAGCTCAGTGCTTCCTACACGTTTAAATTATTTAACTGCATTTTAAAATCTAAAAACTTCTCCAGAATTCCAACTTCTTTTGAAAAATCAGACCAGGACCACATTCCCTAGAGTCGGAAGCCATTCCAAATGGGCTGGAGCTAGGCAGCGGCTGCCGCTTTTAGACAGCCCATGTATTTGTTACATACAAAGAAAATGGCAAGCCTGTTTCTACTCCTGAGCCAAAGCTATGTCTACCCCCCTCCTGCCTTTCCAGGCCTCTGCTGGGACTGCAGAGGGAGCAGAGCTCTGTGGCAGGGAGAGATCACAGGGCCGTAACCTCCAGGGGATCAGCCAGACACACCTATCCCGAGCGTCCTGATGAAGACGACATTATTCGCTCCGCTCTCCACGGACTGGAATCTTCTCAGCCTCATCTCTGCGGACGCTTTAATGTCACCCACTTCTTTCTTCAGGGCGGCCTCCGCATCGTCGTCCTCGCCCTCGCTCCCGGAGCGCTGCTGATCCTGGTCTGTAAACTGTTTGCACAAAACTGATGAGCAGAGAAGCGGAGAGCTCATGTGGAAAGCCGGAATAAACCACTATGTGAAACCCAGGGGCAGGCAGCTCTATACTGACAACAGAACTTTTCGCTTCTCCCAGAGGGAGGACTGTGGTGCTTATCATTTAAAATGTTCCCAGTCAGGGGCAGAGAGAAATGTGACCATCGGATAAACCACTGCAGGGTGGGCCTTCATCCCACCCCTGCCACCTTTGTGCGGACACTCTCCCTGGTGCGGTGGACCATGCTGTGGGGGAATTAAAAAGGAATTTTTCGCGTTGTAATGAAGAGCAGGAAACATTGCAGGAGCCTGCTGGCGTGGCAGTTAGAAAGGAAGGCCAGCTCTGCCCTCACGGAGCTGCCATCAGCACTGGTGAGGGCCCACATTTCGGCCTCTGCCACGCATCCCACGCACGGGAGGTGCTTATGCACATAGGCAGCTTTTTAGTCACCTTAAGAAGTGCTGTCTGCCGAAACCGGTGTGGCTCAGTGGATAAGAGCATCGGCTTGCGGACTGAAGGGTCCTGGGTTCGATTGCGATCAAGGGCATGGACCTTGGTTGTGGGCACATCCCCAGTGGGGGTTGCAAGAGTTGGCTGATCATGTTTCTCTCTCATCGATGTTTCTAACTCTCTATCCCTCTCAATTTCTCTCTGAGTAAAATCAATAAAATATATTTAAAATAAAAAAAGAAAAAAGAGGTGCTGTCACTATCCTGTTACCTAAGTCAGCAGAGTAACAGGCACGCCCAGCACCAGCCCTCCTGCATTCACACGTCAGTCCAGACCCTAAGCCAGGAACAAGATGACTGGCAAACGGCGAGGGCAGTAGGTTTGAGGTGCTCCTGGCACAGAAGTTCTTCCTCGGGGAATGTGTTCACACACGCAGTGGGGAGCAGCCGCGCTCACACTAACCCGGTCCCGGAGGCGCCATCGGGACAGGCACCGCCACAGCCCAGTGCTGACGGCAGCGCACGCGGGGCCGCGCGGACCGGCAGGCCAGCTCCCGGCCCGGGCCGGCCCGGCCCGCCCCGCCCCGCCTCCTCCGGCCCCGCACGACACAGGCGGCCGCACACACAAGCCCGGGCCGCGGGGAACAACCGGAAGCGACAGCGGGATGGCGGCACTTCCCGCCAAAGACTCCACGCGCTCCGCCACCGACCACGCCAGGGGCGGGGCGTCAGCGGGCACGCCCGAGCCACGCCCTCCCATAGGCCACGCCCCGCTGGCGCAGGGCCCGCGCATGCGTGTGGCGGCGGGCGGCCTGGCCCGCGCCGGCCTACCTGCTCCGGCCCGTACAGGTCGTCGCCGTACTCGCCGAGCAGGCTGTAGGCTTCCTCCACGCACTTGCGCTCGTTCATGTTGCAGGTAATGAGGACGCCCTGCAGCCCGGGCTCCAGCTGCCGCGGGCCAGCGCCATCGCCGCGCCGGGCGCGCTTGGCCGGCACGTACTGCGCCTTCCCCTTGCGCTTCCCGCCGCCACGCGGGGCCGGCTGCGCGGGGCTGGCCATGGGCGCTGTTCCCGGCGGTGCAGCCACCCTCCCGCCGCTGCGGCCCTCCCGTCGGCGCCGGTGCCACTCCGGACACACGAAGTTCCCCGGAGCCCGCCTCCGAGCTGCTTCCGGTCGCGCTGGTCCTAAAGCCCGCGGTCCGGTGGGCGGGGCGGCGCCCGGCCCCGCCCCGGAAGGAGGGGTTCCGGGGGAGCCGCGGCCTCTCACCTTAAAGCTGGTCTCTAAGGGCATGGAGATGGAGCTTGCAAAGCATGGCTTCATTTACGTATTCATATTCACTGACTCACTATTTATTAAGCGCCAGGTCCCAGGTATCGCCCTATGCTGAGGCAGAGGCTGTTAAAAAGCAAGACACACTCATTGCTCCTGCAAGCCGCCGTTTCCCAGAAGTCAGCGGGCCTTCCAAACATCCTGCCTGTTTCCTGCTCCCTTTAGGTGCGCTTACAACAGCCTTTCCTTTAACTCTCCTGGTGCAGGACCCCAGCCAGGGGTGCGAAGAGAAACAGGACACAAAGGACAAGGGTCTCCTGCAGTCGGAAACCTGATTCTCACAATGAGAAGAAAAAAAAATACAAGGAACCTTAGCCAGACTTATTACCATAAAATTGTCTGTCTCTGTGGGAACACCTTAATTTGTGAAATACATTTATATTAATACCAAAAATACTGTCTGTCAGATTCTTCACACACTGGCCTTACAACAGGGACAGTAAGTACCCTTTGGGGAGTTACTGTTCAGGGGCACTTGGTCTGGGCAGGAAACCACATTCCTCACCTTTGGTTCTAACCCCCAATCTACCAGTCTTTCCGAAAAGCATGTCAACACTGATTTTTTGCTTCTTCCTATAGTTTGAGAGCAGCCTTTACTTTTCAGAATGCCATTGGTGGCAATGGCATAGCACAGGTTTCTAGAGGTCGTTGGTTTGGCTCAGTGGATAGAGCATCGGTCTTCGGACTGAAAGGTCCCAGGCTCGGTTCTGGTCAAGGGCATGTGCCTTGGTTGCGGGCACATCCCCAGTAGGAGGTGTGCAGAAGGCAGATGATCCATGTTTCTCTCTCACTGATGTTTCTAACTTTTTATCCCTCTCTCTCTATAAAAAATCAATAAAAATATATTAAGAAATTGGTAGTTACAAAATAGTCATGGGATGTGACGTACAGCAGAAGGAATATAGTTAAAAATACTGTAAAATACTGAAGAATAGTCTCATTAGGTGGACGGTATTGCTGTGGTGTCGAAGCAGAGAAGGAGCTGGCTGAAACTTGTTTTATTTATCCTTTCATCCTAAGTGCCTAACATAGAGCCCTGTTCATATTAAATAACCAAAAAATGTTGTCAAATTGAATTAACACACACACACAAAAAAAAAGATAATCAAGGAAAGGTTAAGAAGGAAAATACAGCCAAGTCCTGACCTCATGGAACCAAGCTAGAAAAGGGCATTGGTCTTGTTACGCCCAGACTTCGTGATCCCCAAGGACCACCAGGGAGCCGAGTCCGATGCAATAAACAAAAGAGCCTCTTCCATGCTAGCATGGGCTCTGTCCCACTCACGCCGGCAGCATGGCGGAAGAGAGCGAATTTCGCCCAATCTAGGGGTTTTACTCCGGTCAGTGGTGATGTCACTGCCTCGGCTAACCCTGATTGGTTGGGTGAGGACTAGGGATAACTCTGCCCTGCCCTCTCATTCCCCCCTTGTCTAATGTGCCTAGTCAAATCATTGACTCAGCCTACTTCCTTTCAGCATAAACAACAAATACAGTTACCAAGACCCTTAGTACCACAGTTCCCATCAGTATTGTCCTCACTGAAGTCCAGTTCCCCTCCTGCAGGCATCAGTTCTCCTCCTGGCCTGTAGTTGCCAAGATCAAGGCCATGCAGGAGCTAGGAGTCATGTAGTCAGGTCTGGGTGCCATCTACTTCAACAGCAGTGGGTGTGCTCAGGATAACAGTGTAGCATCCCTTTGAGTCCTTGGGCAGTGAATTTCTTTACCCACATTGAGTTCCGGGGCTACAGGGTCTGCGGTGGGCACTGGCAGTGCATCTGGAACAAGCAAACTAGAGCCTGTAAGGACTTGAGCAAGGGAATGGTTACCATACATGATCCCCTCCCAAAAAGGGGAAACTCGTCCCAGTAAGGGGTACACCTGGCCCTTCAGAGGGTGAAGGACAGGGGGTTGGTCCAATTTTCACCGATTCTAGGACACATTTAGTTAAACTCCTTTTCCAGAGTCTCACTTACATGTCCTAAGGCTAGAGCTATACTCTGAGATACCTTAGCTACCAAGGTGGGACTGTTATCTGATACTGGCAGCCCGAATCTAGGTATAATCTCCTGGAGTAATCTCTTGACTACTATAGAGGTAGTTTCCATTCTAATGGGGTATACTTCAATCTAATCTGAAGTGTCTACAGAAACTAGACCTTAATGCTGGTGGTTTAATCTCTGAAATCCACCTACCAATGCTCTCCTGGGGAAGTTCCTTGTGACCCAAATTCCCGGGGGGACCCCCTTACCTTGCTTAGCATTTACTGTGCACAGACAGTACTTCTAGCAACTCTGCCTCACAGAAGTTCAGAAGTCTTGGTGACACTTAAGTGGGTAATCTGGTGTCACTGGGCAACTCTGACCTAGAGCCTCTGGGACCAACAGTCTTGTCATCTGGAGGGTCCACCCATCATCTGGTCTGTCAGGGGTTTGCTTCTGTTCAGCCGATTCCTTCTGGCTGCAGTTGGTAACCCTCTTTTCTCTGTGGATGGCACAGTGTCTCCATCAAAGGGCCTGGATTAAGGCCAAAAATTCTGGAGCTGTGCCCAAATGGTGTGGTCCAGGGTGACTACCACTGCCCTTGCATATCAGGTCCCATCCTGAACGTAACTGCTCCCATCTGAGAACAGTATCTTGTCATCTGTTACCTCTGTTCAGTCATGAATGGGTTCTTCCATCATCATCTGGAAGCAGGCTGGCAGGGTTGATGGTCACAGTCTTGTGAAACCGGACACAGGGCTGGTCCAGGAGAAAAGCTTAGCTCCTGGCCCAGAGTCTGCTTATCTGCCTCCTTCACCAGCAATGCTGTGGTGGCCACTGCCTGGAAGCACGCTGGCCACCTTGCTGCCACAGGGTCCAGTCTCTTAGATAGGCAACAGGTCTCTTCCAGGGACCTAGAATCTGAGTGAGAACCCCTTTGGCAATGCCTCTTACCTCACTCATGTAGAGGTGGAAGGGCTTCACGACGTCTGGCAAGGCTAGGAAAGCTGCTGAGATGAGAGCCTTCTTTAGCTTCTCAAAGGCCCGTTGTTCCACCTTGGACCAGTTCAACAGCTGCATTCCCCCAGTACGTGTTCCTTCCGAGGACCAGTCCTTCTTGATGTCCAAAGAAAACAGGCAGTTTGTCCGGTGGCTTCCTGGGCTGATGTATGGGTCCTATTGGCTCTCTCAAGACTAAATACGCTGCCCCAGTGCCCATCAGGAAACTAACAGGCTTGCCTCTCCTAGCTAACCTGTCAGGACATTCTTTTTATAACTTTTATAAAAATCTTATCCTCCAAAAATACATAACCATGCCTCAGATTTTAAAGAAAAGGCAAGGGAGGAGGGAGCAGGTCCAGTACCTGTTCCCAGGCCTCCAGCTGCTTGAAATTTAAAATGCCACATTTTTCCTACAGATACAGATTTATCTGCATTTCTAAGCCCCCTTCTACTCCCTCCTGCAGAACATCGGTGAAAATTGTCCAAGCAGTCACGGGGGTTAAATTATACAAATAATTGTTTTAACACAATTCTAAATAAATTATAAACCTTTGTGATGAAGTCTACTTAAATCTATAAAGTAGACACACATGACTGAAACCAAAAATGATTCCCACTGTTTAAACAAAATACAAGATGCAGGTACAAGCCCAAATTCAAACTTACAATGCAAAGCAAAACAAAACAAAACAGATCAAATATAAAAGTTTCATGTTACATTAAACATTACTTCAGAAAAACTGACTTCAAAAAATACTGCATCACTGACTTAAAATAATATTTTTTTAAGTTTAAGCATTACATACTTTTTCATCTGACAAATGAGAATAAATCAATCCTTGAGATCTTTGATCATTACTGCTTATTCTTAACATATATAATACAGTTTAGCCTGCCATATTCTAGGCATTTAGTTACTGCAATTAACTTTTCCTAATTCAATTTATATTTTGAATTTTTAAAGCTGGCAAGTCAAATATATTTGGCAATTTTTAGATTAATAACATTACATTTCTAACACATCCTGCTTACTTAGGGTAAAGTTTCAGCAACAGATCTGGTCATACATTTTTTTCAGATCTCAAAATTTTTTTCTGAAGTTCAAACAAAGTACTGAATAATCTCTTTGCAGGAGAGCTGTCCTGCACTCTCTGGCCTCCCTGAGACCTCTCCGCACCAAAGGCAGTTTACTAAGATTCAAGACAATGTAAGAAAAAAGAATGAATTTTGTTCATAGGTCAATCACAATTCATACTTAAGTAGCTATATGACTCTGCTTAGCTGATACCAATGACAAAGACTAAACATTGTAAGCAAGGCCATCTGGGCATCTTCACCAAGGAATCACCTGCCACTCCCTGCAGATCACTGGAGTAGCATTCAAATGCAAATGAACACATTCTTTAGCTGAAGACTCTCTGTCATTCACATAAATTTGTCACCATTATCATCTAGTTTCCACCTCACAGCGGAATTTCAAAAGCTGCTTACAATGACTTGGGAAACTACTTTTAATTTATCTCCCAGTTATCTCCACCACTTTTAAAGCTCATTCTGTTCACAGAAAAGGGTTTTAAGCACAGCCCAAAACTATGCGCACTGTTTTGAACTGGCCTTATCCCTTTACTGAGCACAGAGATTCACCCTTGAGCTCTTCTCCCGTACCCAAGGCCTCCATGCCAGCACAGCGCCCCCCCCCCCCGGGCCCAGGTGTCCAGAGAGAGGCTGCTATTGCCGCCATCCCAGCCATGCTACTCAGGTGGCCCCTGAGGAGGAAGTGTGGGTCGCCTCAGCTGCTTCCCAGCTCCGCCTCCCCTTCTCCAGGCAGCCAGCAAATTAACCCAGGTGCCTGCCCCCTAAGCGAGGCCACCACTGCCCAGCCACACTCCAACGTGCAGACTGAGCCCCGAGGGAGCCCCCACTAGGACCCAACGCCACAAGGGGGCCCCGCACCACCACGTCGGCCACACTTCGTCGGCTCCATCCTGGGGCGCCATGTCGCCCACAGATACCAAACTCAGACCTGGGAAAGGTTTCCGCAGGTGAGGCAACGGCTCATGCCGCTCACCTCGTCCTGGGAGAGGCTTCCATTCATCTCCCCATACGAGGGTCTCTCTAGGGCCCTCCCAGGAGGTCAGAACGTCTTCTGATCCTCCTGCCCATGGTCCTATTGCACGTCTGCCAGACGTATTCGGGCACCAATTCCATGAGGGGTTTTACGTCCTTCCAGAGCTCGCACACAAAAACACAGACACACACACACTTTCCGCGGCCAGTCAGATTCTCCGGATCAGGGTCCCTCATGGTACTGGCTGGGGATCCCCGACGAGCCCCCATATGTTACACCCAGACTTTGTGATCCCCAAGGACCACCAGGGAGCCGAGTCCGATGCAATAAACAAAAGAGCCTGTACCATGCCAGCATGGGCTCTATCCCACTCATGCTGGCAGCATGGTGGAAGAGAGCGAATTTCGCCCAGTCCAGGGGTTTTACTCCGGTCAGTGGTGATGTCACTGCCTCGGCTAAACCTGATTGGTTGGGTGAGGGCTAGGGATAACTCCGTCCTGCAGGGCGGAGTCGGGAGCTCATCCTTGCCCCGCCCTGCCCTCTCAGTCTCTCTTTCTTCGGGCTACATTTCAGTTGCCCATATACTGCCCTCAGGCACCAGGACCTTAGAAATTAGCAAACAGATAAAAGTAAAAACACTATATAGTTTGAGCCCCAAGTATATATTTTTCAATTATGATTTACATTCAATATGATTTTGTAATTAGTTTCAGGTATACAGCATAGTGGTTACACCTAGCGTGGGCCCTGGCTGGGGTGTGTGCAGGAGGCAACCAATCGATGTGTTTCTCTCAAATCGCTTTTTCTGTCTTTCCTTCTCTCTTCCACTTTCTCTAAGAAATCAATGGAAAAATATCCTGGGGTAAGGATTAACACAAAACAAAACACACAAAAATGATTTAATAATTGTGAGAGTAGTGTTTCATTGTAAGGAACCAATGTACATGCCCTTGACCGGAATCCAACCCGGGACCTATCAGTCCGCAGGCCGACGCTCTATCCACTGAGCCAAACCGGTTTCGGCTGATCTTGTCCTCTTCTTATAAAGACACTAATCCCATGATGGGGTCTCACCCTCTGACCTCATCTAACCCTAATCACAGCAAAGAGCCCACCTCCAAATACTCTCGCATTGGGGGGGACACTGCATTCGGTTTGTAACAGAGGCATTGGTTGGATTTGAACCAAGAACCGTCTGGTTCCAGCCCCTTCTCCTGACTACTATGTGTGAATTTCTGAAGAAAATTCTGGGTCACCCAGTTACTCTCAGTGAAAGCAAAGGGCTAAGCCTTCTCACTAATCTCTTTTACCTGCATATTTCAAAGTAGTGCAGAAATGTCCCAGAGAACTTTCACAGTGGAGAATTCGCAGAAGAAACCAAGTGGGCCAGTACAATGAGGCACAAAAGTGCCATCAGAACCCTCGAGTTCAGGGGCTATGGTTCCCACGCTCCCATTGGCCCATGTTGCCTTCAGCCCTGGCTTGCAGCTCTAAGTACCAGACATGGTAATCATAGGGCTTCGAATATTGGACTTTGTGGGGTGGACCCTCCAGGCACCCAGCCTCCCTGCTTCTATGGAAATAACTTGATCATGTTTTCACTTACTTGGCTGAGAGCTCATAAAGAGACCAGGTCTAAGTACATTAGGGTTCAATTCTTATATTTTCCATAATCTGTGCCAATGTATGCAAATTAACCCGCCATCTTTGTTGGGTTAATTTGCATTTTTCTCTTTTATTAGTGTATCAATAGACTAGAGGCCCAGTGCATGAAATTTGTGCATGGGGGTGGGGGTGTATCCCTCAGCCTGGCCTGCACCCTCTCCAATCTGGACCCCCTAGGGGATGTCCAACTGTCAGTTTTGGCCCAATGGAATCAGGCCTAAACCAGCAGTAGGACTTCTCTCTCACAATCCAGGACTGCTGGCTCCTAACCACCTGCCCTCCTGCCTGATCAGCTTCTAGCCCCTTCTGTCTGCTAGCCTGATCATTCCCATAACCGCTCCCCTGCTGGACCAATGGCCCCCAAATGCCCTCCCCTGCTGGCCATCTTGTGATGACATGAGGCATCACGTAAGGGTGAGAGGACCACCTAGGCTCTTATTAGTATAGATAATAAAAGGCTAATATGCAAATTGTCCCCTCGGGAGTTTGATCACTCGCTATGATGTGCGCTGAGCAGCAGGGAGCGGCACAGAACACGGCAGACACCCAGTGGCAGCAGAGGGGCAGGAAGGGAGAGAGGGAAGGAAGAAGTGGGGAAGCCAGGAACCTGATGTGCCCTGATCATTGGCCTAAGGACCCTAATTGTGTACAAATTCCGTGCACTGGGCCTCTAGTATTTAATAAATGCACTTTACAAAATATTTCACTTGTGGTTCTTCAAAGTATGACAAATTTGGCAAATGCCAATATATAAATAAAACAGTGTAAGGCATTTTAAGATTTCCCATGTTTAGGAATTCAAGGAACCATCAGGATTCATACATGAATAAAAGACAGAAGTTAGATAGCTGGTGACTGAAATTAGAAGTCTGTGAAATTTGTTTCTCTATTTTCGGTGTGTGTGTGTGTGTGTGTAACAGTCCAAGTGCTCAGATAATGCTGTTCTTGTAACCTGTAGCCCTATATGCTTTTTTCTTTACACTGAAGTCACACTAAAGTAAAAACATAGTTTAGATATAAAGTTCATCAATTCCTCATTGAAGGTCTGAGTCTCAAAGAATTTTTAGTAGAAACATTTACCTTTTGGTCACAAACATGGCTTGTTTCTGGAGAACTAGAGTTGAGTGCCCCTGAGGAATGAGACCAAATCGTGATGTTGGCCCTCTCCTTTTTAAGTGTTTGTTCCCATTTGAAATAACCACAACGTTTTCTGTTTTCCTGGTGTTTCCCAATAGGGCAACAGTAGAAGACTTTCCCATGGTTGGGTCCATTGTTGGAAACAACGAGTCTCTTAGACCTCCGGCCACACTTGCATAACGGAGGTGTCACCTTCCCCCTCTTCCAAGGCTCCTGGAGGTTAACTGTGGGAGTGAGGGCAGAGAGGCGCCGAGAGCTCACGGGGGAGCCGTCATGTGACGTGGGCTTTTCTTCAAGAATGGTGAAGGGCTGCTTTGTAGGGAGGGGGAAGCCCGGGGGGCTGGGTGGACTCCTTCTAGGACCACCTGGAAGACATTCCCCCAGAACTGAAGGGTAAGACATACTGGCCTTAATACTGTTCAAACGTTTGCACTCAGGTAATTTAAAGTTAGAAACATCTGATAGTGGATCTTTGGCTTCTTTTACATTATAAATAGTAGTATGTGGACTCTTATACACAACGGACTTGGAGATCTCAGGTTTTTGAGGAGTCTCTTCTGTGCTTTCAAAGTTCTCATAATTTAGCAATTCCGACTCTTTTAGAACCACTAACCTTTCTCCAGACTTTAATGAAATAGCTAAGTTTGAGTCACTAACGAGAGGCATGTAATCTATATTTTGCTCAGGCTGAGATGCCGGCAGTAAAGCTACGTCCTCCCAGTCAGTCAACATAGGCAAACAGTCAATTGCAGAACTCGTCTCCACATCAGAAACATGATTGACAGACGGAATGGTAGTTGAAACAAGCACCAAACTGGAACCCATTGCCGAAGCCCCTGATCTGGAATTAAATCCGTGATGTTCGCCTTTTCTTTGCCTCTGCACAGGCGCACCGACGCCAGGGCGCTGCAGCTGCCCCAGAGAAGTAGAGGACTGAGGAGTGGAGAGAGAGAAACCGTTTCTGACGCTGCGAAGATCCACTTTTAAATTGCTCTTTGGTTGTAACTCATCTTGGTTTACTTTCATGGAATTCATACCAACAGACCTCACTTGAACGTTTTCATGATAAAGTATTATATTTTTAGGCTCCTTATCACATGTGCTGGGACCCTGACTGCTTCTGCTGCAGGCTGATGTTTCTTCAACTTGACTGGTATTCAAATTTCTGCCCAAAATGTTGGGATTCTTCTTAGTGGGAACCTATGATTCCACAAACAAATCCAAGAGCTTTAGCAACTGTGCATTCAGAATTTCTTTAGTACACATGATATGACAAAAAAAGAAAAATGCCATCAGTGACTGACATAAATTATTATGCTCATGACGTCTATGTTTCAACGACCCTACAATTACTTCTGAAATTTGCCATGAAAGAATAAAGGAGTTGGTGCCACCAACCTTGTTCAAGGACCTGGTAATTTTCATTAAGCAGCCATCCCTGATCATTTTCCAAGCAAGAAGTGCAGTGTTCCGAGAATCATCCAATCCTGAGGAAACAAACATCAAACACTATCACTAAAAAGAAATACAGCAACACCCACCACTTAAGTGGAAATGGGACTGTTAGTTTTATGACCTTCGACTGGTTTTGATTGGGATAAGTGGGCCTGCGGAGAGCTCCGGTCGCCTTGCCAACGGAAGACAGGGTCTCCCACATTTACCAGGAAGAGGGGACATTTGTCAGACAGTTCACAACAATGTGACCAAGACTCTGAGGGGCCATGGTTTGTGAGTTTTGCTTAGTTTCCCACTAGTCCATTGTATTATTTGGGCATTTGTTTAATTCCATTTGTTGGCTAATTCTTTTCATTCTTTTTTAGCAACTGGACAGCCACTAGATGGCAATCTTTATCTTACACACAAATGGTCATTTGTCTTAGAAATAATTTAAGTTGTATAGATTAGAAGGATATTCCTTATTAGTGACATCACAAAAAAAGAGATTCACATAAAAGACTTTATTAAAAAAATTACTTACATAATAAAATGATTTTCAGTTTATACTAACCAGAATGTTCCCGTCCCAGGAATTCGATCCCCACCTCCTGCAAGGCGCCCCTCAGTCCTTTTGGTTTTCTCCTATAGAAAACCTAATAAATAAATGGAGACGTGTAAGAAAATGATTATTATTTGGAAGACGGTAGTTCTAGATTTGAATTGCTTATTTTTGTTACGTTGTCTTTACAGGCTATAAGGAATGTATTGTATTTATGTGAATGTTTCAAAAGAAAATACTTTATTTGTAGAAATCCATACCTATGTGTGGAATAAAGTATAATCATTTTTCAAAAGAAGGAAAATGAAACTTTGACCCTTACCTTGTAAGTTACTCTGAGATCAATCCAAGAATTTAGGAACACAGGTTTAAACAGCTGTTTTCTTTTACACTCATACTCCAGGCAAACACCCAAGTCCCAGTCTGCATTAAGTATATTGAAAAAGAACAAAGCAATGATGCCCGCATTTTTTATGCTATCATCATTTATAAATAAAGTGCTGAAAAATGATATAAAATAGTAAAATTTAGAATCACATTTTATATATATAAAAGCCTAGTGACCAGAAAGGCGGAACAACCAGAACAACTGGAAGGACTGGTAGCTATGACGCTCACTGCAGCAGCCAACCAGCCCAATCCCCAATCAGCCTCCCCCACCGCAATCGAGGGCATGGCGGGCCAGCCAACCTCCCATGGCCTCTCTCCCTGCTGGTCTGACCTGATGGGCCCCACCCCAATGGGGTTGGTGGCCAGATCCCACCCGTGCACAAATTTGTGCACCAGGCCTCTAGTATGTGTGTATATATATGAGAATATTAATATAGTTAGTATATAATAGTAAGATTTAATATATTATAATAGTAATATAGTTGGTATATAATAGTAAGATTTAATTGCCTTGTTAATATCTAACAATTATTCACTTTACATAACTGTTAAGAAATTAAGATTGGTAACTATGCTTCAAAATGATTTATTACATATCCAATAAGACATACTGAATATTTCAGAAAGAGTAAGATGTGAAATTATAAGGCCTAAAGGCCTATATGGAGGTTATCTGCTTTTAACATTCTAAGAGAATATTCATGTAATAGAGAAACTAAACGTAGCAACCAGAAACCAAGTACACCTATTACAGCTAAGCAGCAACGACACACTACTGCTATCATTCTATTAATGGCAATGCTGTATCACAGGCATACAAAAGATCTACTTTAAATGGCCCGGTTTTTCGTTAATGTCAACATTAGTGTGAAATAAAAAGGTGCCAGGTTCGATTCCGGCCAAGAGTATATGCCTGGGTTGTGGGCTTGATCCCCAGTAGGGGACATGCAGGAGGCAGCTGATCAATCATTCTCGTTCATCACTGATGTTTCTCTCTTCCTCTCCCTTCCTCTCTAAAATCAATAAAAATATATTAAAAAAAAAAAAAAAAAAAAAAGCAAAGGATATGAGGTGAACAAGGACTCTTTTTATTCAAGATTGTATAAAATAGCATGATAAGAGATTTCACTAAATAATCTTTACCTGGATTCAGAGGAACAATCAAGATTCTTAAAGTTAAGGCTTAAAGTTTTTAGGCATTCAGAATGGTAATTTAAAAAATATGAATAAATTTACTTTTCTATTGGGACTTGGATTTCTTTCCTTGGCCCAGAGGTTAACAAGTATAATTCTTACCAGATAAATAGTTACATATTATGTAAGAGTGATGCTACAAACTTTTCTTACCTGACCAAGTAACAAATGCACACAATTTTACTTCTGAGGTAGGTAGATCTGAAACTCCAGTAGCAAAAGTAATTTTCTTCTGTTGCTGAATCTTCTGAATCCACTTACTGAACTGCGATAAGCAAATCTTCAGAGGGACCCCTTCATCAACTTGAGCCTGAACAATCACAAAACCTGAGTTCACAATCACACTTCACAATTACTGACCACATAGCGGGTAGTTAGCACTGTGGGGCATATGACAAAGAATTCACCTAGTGGAAATGTGTTGTAACACATGGGGAAGAGCTAATTTAATGATTAGAACTCTGAAAAGTAAGAAAATTCGGTTACCAATCTAAATTGCCCAGAAAATAATTATCTAGACCACCATAAAGTATGTACACAGATAATAATTTAATAAAATAAATAAATAAAATAATCTAGACCACCAGAAATTCAATGTATTTAATTTCCATAAAATAGATTTGATATTCGTTTTTACCACACTATTCTAATTCTAATCTAAGCTCCAAATGGTATATAGGTTTTATTTTCTTTTTGGAACTGACTTCTGAATTTTAATATTTGCATCATACCTGCTTGTTTATTGTCTGGGGGCTGGGCAGTAAGAAGGGAAGTGAGGACGGGCATACCTGCTTTATGCCTGTCAGCTCCATGCAAAAGTCAGAAAGAATTGGATGTTCCTGAGGCTGAACGTAAGCATGGAACTCAGATTCAATCTCTCCAGTAGATGTGCTCATCAACACTGCTGGAAATTCAACTACGTGAAAGAATCACCATTTGACACTTAATAAATTACTGTTTCAGTAAAAACATACTAAAATGACTAAAACACTGTGATGTAATGGTTATAAAGTTATGCCAAAGAATGTCAAAATATTAAAGTTGAGTATGTACTTAAAATTCAAATAAATTTTCTCCATTAAAAGCCATATGGAAGCTGAAGCCGGTTTGGCTCGGTCTGCAGACTGAAGGGTCCCAGGTTCGATTCCGGTCGGGGGCATATACATTGGTTGCAGGCACATCCCTGGTGGGGTGGTGTGCAGGAGGCAGCTGGCCGATGTTTCTCTCTCATCGACGTTTCTAACTATCTCTCTCCCTTCCTCTCTGCTAAAAATCAATTAAAAAAATATATATATATATTTAAAAGCCATATGGAAGTAAAAATGTACTTATTCCTTTTTGCAAAGGTTTTTTTTTCTTCCAGTTTCTACGCAATTTAGATTTTGAATGCAATCCTAAAACGATTATTTTTCCTAATTTTTAAAATGTCATTGGCTCACAGAATCACAGACTTCAGACACACAACTCTATCGGACACTGTCTGCATTGCATGTTCACCACCAGATCACTCTGACGCCCCCGAAAACATTCTGGATGGTGACACGTCCCGGCATTAGGGTTTTGCCCCCCCTTTTTGGGGGAAGTCGGGTTTACAGTAAATACTAGTTCCCAGCCGTCCTGTTCTTTCCCGCGGGCCTGTGTGCTGTGCACGCACACACTTTACACTGCCTGCTTGCACACAGGTGCACACTCACTGATCTCCATACACGTGCACTCACTGATCTCCACACGTGTGCACACTCACTGATCTCCACAGGTGCACACTCACTGATCTCCACAGGTGTACACTCACCGATCTCCACACATGTGCACTCACTGATCTCCACACACGTGCACTCACTGATCTCCATACACGTGCACACTCACTGATTTTCACCCACGTGCACTCACTGATCCATATGTGTGCACTCACTGATCTCCACACACGTGTACTCACTGATCTCCACACGTGCACACTCACTGATCTCCATATGTGTGCACACTCACTGATCTCCACATGTGCACACTCACCAATCTCCACACAAGTGCACTCACCAATCTCCACACATGCACACTCACTGATCTCCACACGTGCGCACTCACCGATCTCCACACATGCACACTCACTGATCTCCACATGTGCACACTCACCAATCTCCACACAAGTGCACTCACCAATCTCCACACATGCACACTCACCTATCTCCACACACGCGCACTCACCGATCTCCACACACGCGCACTCACCGATCTCCACACATGCACACTCACCTATCTCCATACACGCGCACTCACCGATCTCCACACACGCGCACTCACCAATCTCCACACATGCACACTCACTGATCTCCACACGTGCACACTCACCAATCTCCACACACGCGCACTCACTGATCTCCACACACGCGCACTCACTGATCTCCGGGCTCCAGGCGCGCTCCCCACCCGCCCAGCACGTGGCCTCGAAGTCCAGGACCATCAGGTAGGCGAAGGGCTGCTCTGCGAAGGCAAAGGGGGGTCCCCGTCACCGAAGGCAAAGGGGGGTCCCCTCCCCCGTCACCGAAGGCAAAGGAGGGGTCTCCCCCCACCCCCCGTCACCGAAGGCAAAGGGGGGTCCCCATCACCGAAGGCAAAGGAGGGGTCCCCTCCCCCGTCACCGAAGGCAAAGGGGAGTCCCGTCACCCGGGGACCAGCCGCTACTTACCGCGTCTGCCGCCCGCTGCCGTCCCGCCCGCAGCGCCCCGGGCCCGGGTCCGGATCAGCCCGAGCCGCCTGGAAGGATGGGGACCGGTGACCCTCCTGCCCCGCGGCCCCCGGCCCCGGAGCCCCCAGTGTCCCCAGCTCCCCGCCCCGCCCCGCCCTCCGGGTACCGCGCCAGGCTCTTGGTCGCCATTCCCGCTGCCGTCCTCCGCCGCCGGAAGTCCCCGCGTCCACTTCCGCCCGTCCCCGGCGGCGCCGCCTCCCAGCCCCGCCCCCGAGCCCCGCCCCCCTTTCCCCCCGCTCCCCGCGTCCCCCGTCCCCCCGCTCCCCGCGCCGCGCCCCCCGCCCCCGGCCCCCCGCTCCCCCGCCCCCCGTCCCCCTGCCCCCGAGCCCCCGCCCCCCAGGTCCCCGGCCCCGGCCCCAGGCCCCCCGCTCCCCCGCCCCCCGGCCCCCGCTCTCCGTCCCCCTGCCCCCGAGCCCCCGCCCCCCAGGTCCCCGGCCCCGCCCCCCGGCCCCCCGCTCCCCCGCCCCCCGGCCCCCTGCCCCCGAGCCCCCGCCCCCCAGGTCCCCGGCCCCGGCCCCCGGCCCCCGGCCTGCGAGGAAGGGCTGCGGGGAGGGGAGGCCCTGTGGCGGGGCGGGGCGTGGTGGCGGCCTGGGTGCCGTTACTTTAATCCTCCCGGGATGCGCTGTTAATGACCTGGAGGCGGGATCTGTCCACCCTCCCGCGGCCCAGCGGCGCCCGAACCCCGCAGCGGAGCGGTCCCCGCGGCCGCCGGGCGCCCGGGAGCAGCACGGGCCCCTCCCGTCTCCTCTCCTCACCGCCGCACGTCCGATGCCCGGGGCCCGGGGCCGTCCTCACCCAGTGAGCTGGTCAGCCGGGCCGGACTGCTCCTCTTCTCTGAGGCGCGGGAAGTGTTCTCCTTAAGCTTGCAGCTGTCTCTTCCTCCTCAGCAGGAACTCACGTTCGGTTACACTAGGGGTGTCGAACTCAATCAGAGAAGGGGCCAAAATCTAAAATCCAGCCTAAATCGCCGACCGAATGGTTTACTGAACAGTCATAAACGGTCATTGTGATGGAAACGCAGCGGAGTGCAGTGATGACAGCGCGGTGCGGGCCACATTGCAAGGCCTGGCGGGACGGATTTGGCCCGCGGGCTTTGTGTTTGACACATGTGGGTTACACTGTCTGGCGAGCAGGCTTTGATGCTGGAAAACCCCAGACTTGGCTGTTAGCCGCTCCTTGTCCTTGGACGTGACCGTCACCTGAGCGTTTCTCCGCACAGACCTCCTGGCTCACCGCCCCCGCCCGGCCGGGAGCCAGGTTCTCAGCCGCTGCAGGTTTGGCGGTGGATGTGCTCATTGCAAACAGGACCTAAGGCTCCCAAAGAGAGCTGGGAACTATTCACAACACGTGCACATGTCTACAGCCACGTCTGATAACGTCAAATATACAGAAATATGTAATTCATAGTACCAACTCGATCTTACTTATAAAAGTGTTTGCAATCTAGCCGAAACCGGTTTGGCTCAATGGATAGAGCATCGGCTTGGGGACTGAAAGGGTTCGATTCTGTTCAAGGGCATGTACCTTGGTTGCGGGCATATCCCCTATAGGGGATGTGCAAGAGGCAACTGATCGATGACTCTCTCTCATCGATGTTTCTAACTCTCTATCCCTCTCATTTCCTCTCTGTACAAAATCAATAAAATACATTTTAAAAAAAAGTGTTTGCAATCTAGACATAAAACATTTAAATTAATATTTAAATATGTAATTTCTGTCACATTAAATACGTATCCACATGTAATGAAAAACCATGAATTCCTCTCAGTAGCTCTACTTTCAATTAGATTCCACAGGGCTCATTCTGACTTCCTCCCTTTTCATGTTTGTAATTTCCTTCTCTGCAGAACCTAACTCCAGTATCTTCAGCACGCCCCACCCCACACCCTCCGCTTCGGCCTGGCTCAGCCATTACGCACATTATGCCAGGCACCCTGCTGCCCTCCCCTCCTCACACGGACACCTGGCCTGCTCAGCTGAATCCTGTGATGCCACTGGGATCCCTCGGCATTGATGTCTTCCTTCACCCTAAGCACTTTCTGACTTGATGCTAGGTCACTGCAAGTCCCTCCCCACTGCACGGATGCCCTCCTATACTGTTGAGGCTTTGATACCACATTGGTTTCCTGTGTGTATTGCATGCCTACCCAATCCTGGCCGTCTGCCCTGTAGGATGTCCTCTTCGCCCTTCTCAGGTTCTGACAGCCTTTGCTTGGCAACCGTATAAACCCATACCTCACTCAGTTCCACCTATCAATCCCACACATTTTTGGTTGATTTATATAAACTAGGGCCCCCAATTCATGCACCCTGAAAGGAACTGTGGGCCGTGAGGCTGTGGTGGGCACAGGGGCAGGTTTTGGCCCATCCTCCACATCCCCACCTGGCCCTTCCCACTGTGGTGAAGAGTGATTGGGGCAGCATCAACAGCGGGTGCCGGCAACAGCTGCTGCCCTGATCACCCCTCAGGAGCAGGGGGAGGTGGAGAAGTCCTTGGGCAATCAGGACTGGCAGCCCCTACTTGCACCTGCTGATGGCACCGAGCGATCAGGATCTGTGCTGGGCACTGGCAGCAGGTGTGAGCAGGACTGGCACCGGCAGAGGGTGTGAATGGTGGCTCCGGCACTGGCAGCGGGTACAAGTGGTGACTCTGGCACCAGCAGCAGGTGCAAGCACTGGGTAGGACCATGACGCTTGGGAGCAAAGATTTTTAGTAACCACCAGAGGCTTGTCCTGATATCAGCAACTAGGATCCCACCTTAGTCTGGTGCCCCTGCTCACCTACTCCACCGTTGGCCATGGCTGATGCCCGCCATGCTTCTCGCTCTGCTGCCTACGCCCACCATGTTCCAACACGCCCCCTGGTGGTCAGCACGTGTCAAAGTGACCAGCTTTTCAGTTGTTCCGCCTTTCAGTCTATTTGCATATTAACCTTTTATTACTTAGGACTAGAGGCTCGGTGCACAAAATTCGTGCATGACGGGGAGATCCCCTCAGCCAAGTCTGCATCCTCTCTAATCTGGGACCCCTCAGGGGATGTCTTACTGCTGGTTTAGGCCTGATCCCAGATTGGGCCTAAACTGGCAGTCAGACATCCCTCTCACAATCCAAGACCTCTGGCTCCTAACTGCTCACCTGCCTGCCTGCCTCATCGCCCCTAACCGCCCCCCTTTGTGGGCCTGGTCACACCCAACTTCCCCCCTCTGTCAACCTGGTTGCACCTTACTGGCGTTCCCCCCCCCCCCCCCCCCCCCGCCAGTCTGGTCATCCCCCAACTGCCCCTGCTGGCCTGGTTGCCCCCAACTGCCTCCTCTGCCGGCCTGGTCACCCTATGCAGCCTGCTGTTCAGTCATCTGGTCGTCTTTCATTAACCCCCCTGCCGGCCTGGTCGCCCCACACAGCCTGCTGTTTGGTCATCTATCTGGTTGTTTAGGTTGTGATGGCCCCTGGCTTTTTATATATTAGGATTGGTACATTCCTTTAGGAGTTAGTAATATTTTTCAGAATGTCACATATATATGACATCCTAAGAAAATAGATGTGAAAGTATATCTATGCAAGGACACTGATAATACTGTTTATAATTAAAAAAAAAAAAAAGAAACAAGTGTCATCAATAGGGATTTTTTTTCAGGTAAATTACAAGTTTTTAGGAAATTCAGAGAATGGACTATTAAAATTAAAAAGTCATGGGGAAAACAGCAGTAATAGCATCTGTTTATTAGGCACAAGCTTCAGTCTATTGTGCTTGCACTGCCTCACTGCTTTTTCCAATTTCATGAGGTAGAATTACAATAACTCTATAGTTGAAGAAACTGCATCTTAGGGAGGTTCAGGCATTTGTCCAGATAGTAAAAGTGGCGTTTGAACTCCAGTGTGTGAGTGAGTCCAGGGTGTGAGCGCCTCACCACTATACTGTGCTGCCTCTTCATTACAATGAAACTGGGAATTATCTCTTGAGTACAGGATAGGTGATGTTTATTTTCATTGATTGTCTTTCATCTATTTTACCTTTCTCTATTGTCTGACTCTTTAATAAGCAAAATATATATATATATATATTTATTTATATATATAAATATATATATATATATATATATATATATATATATATATAAATATATAATCTAAAGTGTCCCCTGAGGAGTTTGATCAGGAGTCAGGGAGTTTGATCACTTGCTATGATGTGTGCTGGCCACCGGGAGACAGTGCTGAACAAAGGAAAGCCCTGGCTGGCAGCTGGAAGCCCAGGAAGGAAGGCCCCAGCCAGCAGCCAGGCCTGGAGACCCTACCCATGCACGAGCTTCATGCACCTGGCCAGTAGCACTTTAATAACCGGAAGTGAGTGCAGAGCTCTTCAAAGGAAGGGTGGAGCGTCAGTGAATGCCCTGATATCCTAACAGGGGTCCTCAAACTTTTTAAAGTGGGGGCCAGATCACGGTCCCTCAGAGAGCTGGAGGGCCGGACTATATGAACTACTAATTCCTACTGTAACACCTCGGCTCCGCTCACTGCCCAAAAAACCTGGGGAGCCGGATCAGACTCCTCTGCAGGCCGCATGTGGCCCACGGGCCATAGTTTGAAGACGCCTGCCCTAGGATAAAGTCTAACTCCTTAGGTTAGACCATGTGATCTGTGGTGTGACTCCTGCTTTTCTCCTCTCATATCCCTACTGCTCTGCGGCATGCAATCTTGGCTCTGGCCAAACCAAACTATATGTTTAGATAAATGTTTCCTCCTAACTGGCTGATTTTATTTTTATCTCAGTGAAGTTGTCACTCAAACACTCTTAACCCTCAAGGTGATCTTATAAACCCATATTCGCCTCTTGGCTCCTAAACCTTTACTAGTGTTCCGGTGCATGGATTCGTGCACCTTGAAAGGAAATTAGAAGAAATATTTTAATATCACTATTCACCCTTTTTCTATAATAGTGTCAACCAAATTCACAATCAACAATGACAGAAACACACACGTGTGATTGGCACCATCAGAGCTTTATATGTTTTGCACATACTCAAGTCAGCTTAGCCTTTTGTAGATATAGAATAAACATGCTTAATTAGACTAGCTTTCTGATGTACCTGAACTTCTCTTTCAGGTAATTGTCTGCAACACAGCAATAAATATCAACAGGAAGCAGATTATTATTGCAGACCAGCAGGGAGAACAGGAGTAAAATATTTAACTGCAGCAGTGTTTTGACTATATTCTGCAAAGTGAAAAAACCTGAAGCCATTTTCAAGGTCCACCATTTCTTACTTCTTTTCAGTTGGGTCAAGTTTCTAAGCTTTCTAAATCTCCATTTCCTGGCTAATGAAAAGAAAATAGGATTCCATCGAGTCTCCTATCTACCTACTCCAGGTCTTCTATGAGGATCAAATGAGATGAGGCATGGGAAACGCTTCACAAACATTTGGTTAAAGTGTAAAATGTTTACACCTGGCTATAAAGCAAGTCATGTTTCTGGACTGAAGAAACTGGAAGGAGGCTAGTTGCTAGGGAGAGGAAGCTGGGTGTTGCTATAATAGATTGATCGCCTCCAACTGCCCTCCCTTGCAGACCTGATCCCTCTCAACTGCTCTCCCTTGCAGGCCTGGTCCCTCCCAACTGTCCTCCCCTCCTGACCATCTTGTGTCCACATAGGGGCAGGATCTTTGACCAAATGGGGGCAGCCATCTTGTGTGTTGGAGTGATGGTCAATCTGCATATTACTCTTTTATTAGATAGGATAATAGGAAAGGATATTTACAAGATGTAAAGTGATGATCTCCAGATGGGACCAGGATTAATTTTTAATTTATTGCTTATTAACCTTTCTACAAGTGAGCATATATCAATTTTTAAAAAACATTCTTTTAAAATGGCTTTCCAGAAGAAAACGTGTTCATCTCCTCACCGTCCATTCCTTTTGTTATGGGAAGCTGCTCAAGAACCACAGGAGAAACCCAAACCCGAGGCCGTGCACCCCCCCTCCCCCCGCCATGGGCTCCCCCGTAGCACAGGCTGCTCCCCCTGGGCCCTCCCATGGCATGGACACCCACTGTGCAGGGCAGGCAGGGATTTTGCTAAAGCCCTTAGCCAGCGCTGCTTTGGCGTAGGTTTGTTTGATATTATAATCTGATCCTGACACGTGCTCAGACGTTAGCATATAGTGTCATAGTCAATCCTATTGAAACATTGGGGTCTCTGTTTTCCCTCCTGCTTGTGGACATTATGTTCTTATTTCTTATGAATCCTAGGATCCCAACTCTGGAGAAAGCAGGACACAGAAATGAAAAATTAGTGGCAATACAAAAGGGCTTTACATGCACAGTTGAGGGTTGACATATACTGTGTTAATACAACTACAGTCTCCGCATGTAACCATGTCACAGCCAGCAAATGATGAGCTTGTGACCGCACACCACGTGGGGACTGCTCTGCTGTCATGTGCGGGCCGTGCCGCAGCGCACTGTTCGCTTGCGGTGACTGGTGAATGCAGTTACTTGACCTATTCGGTGCAAATTAATTAATTAATTAATTAATTAATTAATTAATTTAAATCAATCTTTATTGTTCATATTGTTACAAAGGTTCCTCATTTCTTCCCCCCTCCACCAGGTTCCCACCCCACCCTCCGCCCCCTCCCCAACCCCATTGTCCTCATTTATAGGTGTAGTTTATGTTCAATCTCTTCCTCCCTCCCTTTCCCCGATAGTAAATCCCTTTTCAGATAGTAAATCAGTTACTTAGCATTTTCTCATATCAATAATACCACCACATGCCCAATGATACATTTCACACAAAAGACATTTCCAAATAGGTCAACCAACCTCATCCAGGCCCCACCCAAGGCACTCACAGATCAACACCCCAGCCCTATACTAACTCAACACATCCAGATCTAAGCCTTCATCACTTGATTCAGCAGACCCTCAAGTTCCCACAAAAGTTTCCAGCCATGTCTGAGAGGCAGCCGTGGGGCAGGGGCAGGCGAGAAGCGAGCTGTTCCGGGCCTGGCTGCTTCGGGCCTGGCCTCTGTTGCTCTGGTTCGTTCCACAACCAGCTGCTCCGGGTCTAGTCACCGCCGCTCCTGACCTAGTTGCTCTGGACCTGGCTGCTGCTGCTCCGGGCCTGGCCGCACCCGACCCGGCTTCTCTCCGGGCCTGGCCGCATCCAGCCTGGCAGCCGCTGCTCCGGGCCTGGCCCCACCAGACCCGGCTGCTCCGGGCCTGGCAGTTCCCAGCCTGGCAACCGCTGCTCCGGGCCTGGCCGCACCAGACTTGGCTGTTCCGGGCCTGGCCGCTCTCAGCCTGGCAACCGCTGCCAGACCCGGCTGCTCCGGGCCTGGCCGCTCCCAGCCTGGCAGCTGCTGCTCCAGGCCTGGCTGCTCCCAGCCTGGAAGCCGCTGCTCCGGGCCTGGCTGCACCAGACCCGGCTGCTCCGGGCCTGGCAGCTCCCAGCCTGGCAGCCTCTGCTCCGGGCCTGGCCACACCAGACCCGGCTGCTCCGGGCCTGGCTGCTCCCAGCCTGGCAGCCGCTGCTCCGGGCCTGGCCGCTCCCAGCCTGGCAGCCGCTGCTCCGGGCCTGGCCGCACCAGACCCGGCCGCTCCGGGCCTGGCCGCTCCCAGCCTGGCAGCTGCTGCTCCGGGCCTGGCCGCATCAGACCCGGCTGCTCTGGGCCCAGCTGCCCCAGGCCCGGCCACTCCGAGTCTGGCCGCTCCCAGCCTGGATGCTCCGGGCTTGGCTACTGCTGTTCTGGACCTGGCTGCTCCCAACCTGGCTGCTCTGGGCCCCGCTTCTCCGGGTCCGGCCACTCCGGGTCTGGGTATTCCTGGACTGGCTACCCTGGGCTTGGCTGCCTCCGCCTCAGGTCTGGCTGCTCCAGTGCTGGCTGTTGTTGCTCTGGTTCTGGCTGCTGCTGCTCTGGGGCCTGGCCGTTGCTGTTCCGGGCCCGGTTGCCATTGCTTTGTGCCTGGGCACTCTAGGCCTGGCTGCCGCTGTTCCAACATCCTGTCCTTTTTTTTTTTTTTTAAACGCATTTATGTTGCAATGTTGGCTGGTGAGTTGAGTTCTGACTTAGTCTTTGATTTTTCAAGATCTTCTTTGTATTATTTCTTAAGTAATTTTACTATCTTTTGCTCTCACTTGATTTCTTCACATTGAGAACTTTGGTTTCTTCCTCCTTGTCCTGGGAGCTCAGCAGGTTGGCCTGTGGCACCCCTTTGTGCTCCGTGGGCTCCCGCGCTGCTCCAGCCTGTTGCCGGGGTCGGCGCCGCCCAGGAAGCAGCCCCCGGCCCTGGCTCCGTTGCCCGTGCTCAGAGGTCGATGGCTCGGGGGCACCCCCCCCCCTCGGGGCCCCGTCGCCTGGCTCCCTGCTGGCGCCCGGCTGGCTGGTGTCCTGGCTGGTGTCCGGCAGGGGCTCCTGCTCCCTGTCGCATTCCTCCAGTCTGGAGCTTTTTTTTTTTTTTTCTCCTTCCCGCTAGGGCAGTCTAGGATCAGAGTCAACAGACCGTCCTCTGCGCGCAGTGCGTGCGACTCTGGGGACTCCGCTTTTTGCCACTCCCCTGGGATTCCGCCTCACGGCCCCATCTCCCCATGCCCAAGCCTGGGTCCCCAGGGTCTGGTCCAGGACTGGGGTTCAGAGCAGTCCGGACTGAGGCTCAGCGCCGCCGGAGGCTTTGTTTCTTCCTGCTAGGGTAATCCAGCATCAGAGTCAACATTCAGTCCTCTGCACGCAAAGTGCGCGTGACTCCGGGGGCCCTGCTTTTTGCTGCTCGCTTGGGATTCCGCCTCACAGCCCCGTCTCCCCCGCCGGAGCCTGGGTCCCCAGGGTCTGGCTCATAACTAGGGCTCAGCGCTGCCGGTTCAGGGGTTCAGCCCAGGCTGGGGGTTCCATTTCCTTCCCGCTAGGGAACACCAGGCAGCACCCAGCCCTCTCCTCCTCTCTGGCTGTGACCTCTCCGTGCGCGCGTGTGCGAGCGTGCAACGTCTTCGTACCTTAGGCTTTTTTTCAGCTCCGCTGATTTTCCTTCTGGTTTTCTCTTTCCTTCTTGTTGTAGAATTTTCAGTCAGTCGACTACCTGTAGCTCTGGGCGATGTCCACTCTATATTTTAGTTGTATTCCATTGAAATTGTTGTGTGCTGCTGCGGTTAGGTGTCTACCTGAGCAGCCATCTTGGATCCTCTTCCTCGGTGCAAATTTAAAATCCAGTAACACAGCCCTGGCCCGTGTGGCTCAGTGGATAGAGTATCAGCCTGAGGACCAAAGGGTCCCAGGTTCAATTCTGAGCAAGGGCATGTACCTTGGCTGCAGGCTCCTCCCTGGCCTGGCCAGATCGGGGCTCATGCAGGAGGCGGCCTATTGATGCGTTTCTCTCACATCGGTGCTTCTCTGTTTTTCCCTCTCTCCCCCACCCTCCCTAAAAATCAATGGAAAAATTCCCTCGGGTGAGGATTTTAAAAAAAAATTACAGTAATATAGAAAGCGTTTCATACATAATTTTAATTACACAAATGTGTCTACATAAGTAAAAATAAGGTTAACTGGCCAATTTTTTGCCATACACATTCTGAAAACCTACTTTCCACTTTAACGGACACCCCCTCACTGGAATTGGTCCGTTATTTGAAGAGTCTGCCACTCCACAAGCTTTCCACAAGTCCGCACCGGCCACACTCTGCCCGGGTGAGGGCTCCCTCCCTGCGCCCTCCAGCACTGCTGGCTGTGGATGGAAGGGAGCCATCGTGCAGCACATCTCATCGTGGCCTTCATTTGCAGCTCCGATAAAGGATGCTGACAATCTTGTCTGCTGGCACCTGTACGTTCTCTTTGCAGAAGTCTGTTCCAATCTTGCACCTTTTTTAATTGGAGTATTTTGGAGTTGTGTAAGTTTTTATGGATTGTGGCTGCTGGCCCCTGTCAGCTGTCACTGGCCATGGTTCTCCTGTGGGATGGTGCCCTGTGCTGGGCAAAACGCTTCGGCTCCTGCCAGGAGCACAGCACACCTCCAGCCCAGGCCCTCGGCCCTAGCCCCTTCCCTGTGAGTCTGTCTAACCCCATCTCAGTGCTGGGTGATGGTCCAGATCTCACAGACCGCTGTGAAGGTGAGAGCATGCATTCACAAACATGTTGTCTGAAGTATGGAGATTACAGAAGAGTCTGTTAGAAGAAAATAGACTTTTGTTCCTAGGCTTGGAACAAAAACTGGGCAGACTATATGGCAAGATTATCACAGTATTTATCTCTGGTTATGGGATTGGCAGATTAAGTTTTACCAGTTTTTCTGTGTGTAACATCAATATAGTGCTTTTATAATTAGAAAACATCTATTCAAAAATAACTGTCAAGTTTGGACACGAGAGGCAGTTTCATCTTCCCATGTGACTTCCCAGGGCCCGAAGAGCCAGGAGCGGGAGCCTGACCGAAGAGCCGGGTTTGGTGGGGACGCTGCACCTGGCAGCTCCGTGGGGAGGCACCCAGAGCACCCACCCCGAGCACCGAAGCCAGCAGCTGGGGGCTCCGCCCGTGGCCTCCGAAGTTGTGGGAGCTGGGGGCTGCGTCCCTCCTGAGAACTTGGTCCTGGGGGACCAGTCTGCCTTTGGGACGGACAGGCTGGGGTGGCGCCTGAGCTACATGCCTAGCGAGTTCCTTACCCCCAAGTCCGAGTCCTCGGCTGCACTAAATGAGTCTTTCCTCTCCAGGTGGCTGTGAAAATGTAAAGATGGTTTGTGGAAGTTGACAGATGGCGTGCTATATATGAGTTTTCCCCTCTCTGAACCTTTTTCCTCACTTTTAAAGGGACATGAACTCCTACTTCAAAAGCTGTGGAAAGCCCACACTGCAACTGAGGCCCCTCTCCCGTGTCCGAGCACCGCACTGAGGTCCCTGTGCTCCCAGGCCCAGCCTGGCGGTGGCATTCCTTCTGGGTGGGCGGGGATGGGGGTTCCTCAGGGGCCCCCCTCCAAACCCTGCAGCAACAGGCAGGACAGACTGGGCCCGAGGTGTACACGCTCGCACGGACACCCCCCTTTTGGAAGCCAGGGTTGCCTCTTGCAAAACACACATTTCATTCCCAAGTGCTTCTGTGCCTCCCCACACCCACACAGCCGTGCAGCATGCAGAGCTGCCAAGGCAGCTGCTGAAGAAGCAATGCCTGGGGGGGGGGGGGGGGGGAGACACACACACGGAGGGAGCAATTCCAAGGGCTTCTATAGAACTCTGGCCCCTCACATAGTGGGGTTGCTCAGGGCACTCGTCCATGATTGGTTCCCTGTCCTTTTGCCCCCCTTTTTGTAAGAAATAACGAAGACTTGAAAAATACAGAAGTTAAAAGCCCATCCAGTCCCACCAGAGTTGGCTGTCACTACTTTACCCTTTCCTGTCACACTCTTCCAGCATTCAAAGGCAGAGTTCACAGCTGCCAACATTCCAGCATGGAGATGTGCCCCTGCTAACTGCTCCCAGTGCCACGGAAGTGGTTCCCGAGGGAGCTGCCACTACCACCATCATGCCTGCACCTCTGCACGTACTGTATCAAGAAATTCCTAGAAGTGAAATGATTGGGTTAGAGTAGGAACACTAAAGGCCTTTGATCCCAGAAAAGTTTTTCATGAATTTGTTTCAAATATTGCCAATATGATAAGCCAAAATGGCTTTCATTATAGGCTTACTTTCCAGGTTTTTTGTACCCTGCACTAGATACGATGTTTTCCAGAAGCTTTTTAGCTCATTGTTTTTCTTCAGTGAGTTATCAATGCCCTTTGCCCATGCTGTAGTGAAGAACCTTTCCATAGTGAGTTTCTAAGGTCTATGGATTGTGTATTTGTCCATTGTAGAAATGTTTCCAATTTGTTTTTTTAAGTTTTAGAAGTTTGTTCTTTTATGATCTCCTTTCCCTATTTTGCTGAGAAAGTCTTGATACAGAGATCAATTAAAAAAATAAATCTTTATTGCTCATATTACAATTGTTTCTCCTTTATCCCCCCAAAGCTCCCTTCCACCTGGTTCCCGTTCTACCCTCTGCCCTTACCTTCCCCCACCCCCGCCATTGTCCTCATCCATAGGTGTACGATTTTAGTCCAGTCTCTTCCTGCCCCCCCAAACCCCTTTCCCCATGATAATTATCAATACACTCCCTTTCTTTGCCCCCGATTCTATTATATTCACCAGTTTATTCCGTTCCTCGGATTTTTAATTCACTTGATTTTTAGATTCATTTGTTGATATATATTTGTTGATCATAATTTTTAAAATCTTTTTTCTTATTCTTCCTCATTTTAAAGAATACCTTTCAGCATTTCATATAATACTGGTTTGGTGTTGATGAACTCCTTCAGCTTTTTCTTATCTGTGAAGCTCTTTAGCTGACCTTCAATTCTGAATGATAACTTTGCTGGATACAGTAATCTTGGTTGTAGGTTCTTACTTTTCATCACTTTGAATATTTCTTGCCACTCCCTCTGGCCTGCATAGTTATAGGTAACCAAGTGCTTTTCTCTTGCTGCTTGTAAGATTCTCTGTCTTTTGCCCTTAGCATTTTAATTATGATGTGCATTGGTGTGGTCCTCTTTGGATTCCTTTTGTTTGGGGTTTTCTGCACTTCCTGGACTTGTAAGTCTATTTCTTTCACCAGGTAGGGGAAGTTTTCTGACATTATTTCTTCAAATAGGTTTTCAGTATCTTTCACTCTCTCTTCTTCTGGCACCCCCATAATTCCGATGTTGGTACACTTGAAGTTGTCCCTGAGGCTCCTTACACTATCTTCAACCTTCTGGATTCTCTTCTTCTTGCTTCTCCCTAGGAGTGTCCTTTAGCTCTAGCTCTTTGTATTCCAAATCTTTGACTTGATTCATGTGATCCTCCAGTCTGCTGTTGGATCTCTGCATATTTTTTATTTCAGTCAGTTTATGTTTAATTTCTTGTTGGGTCTCATTAATTTTATTGGCCTTTTCTAGGAAATTCTTGAAAAACCTTATAATTGTGGTTTTGAACTCTATATCCAGTCTTTTGTCTCTTTTGTTTGAGATCTATTTCCTTGTCTCGGCATTTTTACTGCTTCCCAGTTGGTAGGGTGGCTTTGTGTGTTTGGTGTCCTATATGGCCCAGTGGGTCAGCCTCCCCAGTTACCTGAGGTAGACACTCTTGGTGCTCCCCTTTGTGGACTGTGTGAACAGCCTTGTTGGAGTTAAGACTTGATTGTTGTTGGTATCACTGGGAGGAACTGACCTCCAGGCCCATTGGATGTATCAGCTGTGTCTACTCCGAGGTACCTTCTGTATTGGAGACAGTCTTATAGGATCAGACTTGCAAAATTGCAAAAGCCTCTGTGCTCAGCTTGGATGGGGTAGAGTCTCAGGGCTGAGCAGACAGTCTTGGCTTCCCATCACCCCTGCCCTTGTGCTCTCGCCTGTTTCTGCCTGACTTCTGCCTTCCGTGGCTACCGAGTTTCCGCCTGACCGTCCAGATTCCACGTGCAAGAGCACGGGTGCCCCAAGGGCTCACCCGGAATTGGGTTGGGTCTCTGTAGGCTGGAGCTTCTGGCTCCTTCTGCTATGGAGAGGCCGCAGCAACCCAAGGTCAGACCTCTCTGCGTGCACTCACTCGTGCACGACTGTAGACCCTGCCCACTGGATGCCTTTCTCTACAGTCCAGACTCCACCTGTATGAGCCTGGGTCCACAGGGTTTCGGCCAGGGTTGGGGTTCAGTGCAGCCGGGGGCTTCCTTTCCCCTCCCGCTAGCCAGGCACTCAGCTGCCCTTCCTCTCTGCGCACGTGTCACCCTACTTCAGCACTTTGTGGTTCCCCTGATCTGTGAGCCTCTCTCCTTCTTTCTAGTTGTAGATTTCCCACTCCATCAGCTTTCCTGTGGTTTGGGATGATGTCCGTTTTATCTTTTAGTAGTTGTTTTGAAATTGTTGTGCGAGGCGGCAGCTTAGGTGCTTATGTAGGCCGTCTTGGTTTCTCAATTTAATATCCACTAACAAGTATACCGTATTTTTCGGACCATAAAACACACTTTTTCCCCCCCAGAAGTGGGGGGAAAAAGTCCCTGCGTCTTATGGTCCAAATATAGCCTACACATATACTTTAAAAAAAAAGTTTTTTTACTTGCCCGGCTCTGTGTGGTCTCTGTGTGCTTGCCCGGCCCTAAAATGGTTCTAAATGCTGCTGTTTACTTTACAGGGTTGATTACATGTGTTTATGACTGTGATGTTGGGTTTTAATGCACATAAAATGTTTTAGGACACTATTTGTTTCAGAATCTTTTTTTCTTCATTTCCCTTCTCTAAAAACTGGTGCGTCTTATGGTCCGGAGCGTCTTATGGTCCGAAAAATACGGTATGTAATTTTAATGGTTCAACTTACCATGGTATATCTTTATTCCTCCTGGAATTTATTTTGGCTGTGATAACTTTCCCCAAATATTTACATTTTACCCAATTCCCCGTCTTTATTAAAAGACAACGCCCCCTTTATTACGTAAGTCCATGTACGGAAGAGCCAGTGTGGTGTTTTTCTTGTCTTGTTGCACACTAGTTCCACATTATTCTGTAGCTTCATGTTTTATACTAGCAATTTCAGTAGCACCTCCCAAATAAACACAGCAGGGCCCTGGAGAGTCCCCATCAGTGGGGATTACAAACCCTGCCTGTAGGTGCTTGGCTGCTGACGGCCTCTGCCATGTTCCTCTGGGCCTTTCTCCAGCAAAACCCAGGCGAGGGCCATGGCCTCCTCAGGAGTCAGCAAAGCAAGGAAATGGAGGGGCGGCCTGGCTCCTGGCCTGCCCCCCTCCCCAGGCAGACCAACCTTCCGGACCCGGAGCTAGAGTGCTTCCAGAGCCAGCCCAGGCCTTGCTGCAGCTGGACGAGGACCGCGGCCAGTGCACAGCAGCTCTGAGGGCCTCGGCGCTGCTGCAGGTCTGCCTTTCCTGCTAACAGCCCACAGCAGTCGCGCTTGTCCGGTACCTGTGCTCGTCCGGTAACATGCTGCTGGCCACCACTGACCGGCAACCTGTACTTCAACAACTACACTGACTAGCTCTGGGCGCTGCACCAGCACTCGTTCTTCCCTTTGCTACGCCCCACCTCACTTGGGAGGCCTGCTGGGTGTGGGGGGATTGGGGGCAAAGAGGGGCTGGTGCAGAAGACAGGAACCTATGAATGGAGTAAGTGCTTGCTCCAGAGGCTTACTTTTCAAGTGAGGGGAAACCGCCTCTAGATGTCCTTCCAAACGCAACTGGAGGAGAGCACTGCAGCGCACTGAGAAAAGTTCTACCCTCTTCGTGGGGTAGAGAGGTCACGGCATGGCTCCTGAGCCTTCCCACCAGGAGGGAGGAAGAGAAGCACAGCTTGTTCCACCTCTGCACTGACCCCGGCACGGGGCTGGCCATCTTTGGGAAGGCCAAGGGCCTCCATCCAAGCGAGTGGCTGGCCACTCGCTTCCCTGACTACTATATAAGCAGTAACCAGACAGGAAGTACAAGGAAAGGAGGCGAGAGGCCACGAGTAGTAGCTAACTGGACTCCTATGTCAGCGCCAGATGGGCCATCAGGAGCCATGCTGGTCTGAGCCTTCCGTCTCCCCCAGATGTGGCAGAGAGGGAAATTGGGCCGGAAGGGGGGCAGGGGCCTGGGGAAGGGTATGTGTGCATGCCTCCCCCTCGCCTGGGCTCTGGAGACTCACCGGACATCCTTTTGGGAACCTTAAGTGTACACACCTTAGGGGCTTCATACACACTTCGTGAGTCCTCACTCGTCTTCTGATTTCACAGGTGAGAAAAGGAAACTGATTTCACTCACCTGACAAAGGTGACCAGCAGTGGCACCTGACGGCTCAGCCTGTGTCCTCTGCCTTCATCACTGCCACCTGAGAGGGCTGCCACCACGCAGCACGGAGCGCACTTACCTCCTGCTCCGCATGGGAATTCGCCGTCTGCCGAGCTCACACGTGCCGAGGGAGTGGCCCTGTGAGGGCTTGTTCGCTTTGCCTCCAGTCCTGGGACCGCAAAGGCAATTAAGCTTGGTGAGTGGGACTCTGGGTCCTATACTATCTGGACTTTCCGAAGCACAGGACTGCCATCCAATTTCCCATTGGAAGGTCTACCATAGGGTAAATCCTGCCCGAGAATAAAGCCACTGTTATTTTGTGTTTTTTTTTCTTCCAGAATTGTCAATCAAGTAAACAAATTTATTTAAACACAACAGCAGGTAACCTTCCAAATAAAAGATCAAAAGAAATAATTAGACAAAGACAAAAAAATTGTGTGTAACAAGTTAATAAAAATATTCAGTGGGCCATTTGGAGAGCCTAACAGTGCAGAGAATACAAACAAAAGTATTGATTTCAGTCAACAAGTTTGTACAACCTTAAGAAACACTGATCACAAACCAAGAGGAATCCACAAAGGTGGAGGGTCACGTGAGTAGTGGACTCATCACCTCGGCGGGGTAAGGCAGGGTGTCTGTAAGACCAACTCACCCAAGCCCCCTTTGCCTACTGCTTCAAATTCCCCCTTTGAAACCTAGGATTATTCATTAGTGCAACGGGTATGAGCAATTAATCCCACTCCAGGCTGGGACCAGGTCAGAGGGAAGACACTTCTCCCGGAATATGTGTGCTGGGTCCAGCTGAACGGCTTGCTTTGGCAATGTCCCAGACCATGCTGGCGGCGGAGAGGGAGCGGGCAGTGCGGGCAGGCTGAGCTTCTGAGGAGCAGGAGGAGGCGACGGCCAGCACCTATGGCCGCTCAAAGCCACCAGAACCATCTGGTTGCTGAACCAGAGCTCCAACAACTGTTCTGTCCCTCCATAAGGAAAACACCGCTATAGCTTCCCTCACATGCAGGCCAGTCCAGGTTCCCTAACCAAATGCCACAATTACAGCTTCCCACAGGAATCACTGAGGGAGGGTGGGAGCCCTCCGCACCAGGCAGAACAGACGGGAGGGTCCGTTTCACACGTTCTGTCCTCAATGCATCCCAGTGAACACCTGAGAGTCCTTTCAGCTATGCCCGTGACCACGACGGCTAAGTCCTCACTAACCAGAGACCAGGAAATGGGAACAGGAGCTGACAAAGCCAACCTGGTAGCGCCCTCAGCCTCGCCTTGGAATTGGGTGATGGGTCTCCCGGCTGCACTGCCCTGAAAACACTCCTGCAGCACGGACAGTGCTGAGGCAGACCTGCTTTGGTTTGTAAGCTTCTGGACCCAAGTCCTGTTCCTAGGAACCTCCGCCGCTGCCTGACCCAGGGTGGGAGGCCTGAGCGGTGGAGTCCCACTGCGGCTCCAGCCCCCGGTGGCCGGCACTGCTTCAGAGACCAGCTAACACTGTGGCTGAACCCTTTTAACACAGAAAACAATGCCTGGTACATTTTCAACTGATATCCAAAAGCGTGGCTGAAATTTGGATCTTTACTCAAATCTAGATTCTTCTTATCAAGATCAGTATGGAGTCTTGGAACCAACTCCTACAAGTGGGTCCCTGCGGTATGGATGAGGCGCTGCGAGGCCAGCTGGAGCCCAGCATGCCACTGCAGGAGGCGGGGCTAATGGTGTATTCCAATGTGCACGGAGGGGAAGAGCCACTCAATGAAGCAACACTATCCCATCCAGCTTTCTAACGGCTAACTGAGCAATTAGAAACAGAAGCCACAAAACCATCTGCCAAAACCAATGCATTTGCCACACAATAATTCAGTTTGTCGTCACCCTCAGATATGTGCCTATTTTCAAAGTGGCATCCACATCCTGGAGGGAGGGTGCCCTGGCCTGGCGCAGGGGCCTGCAAGTGGCCTCTCCCACATCATTCCTGCTCGGTCGCAAACCCATTTCCAGGGAAAGGGAAAGGGGTGTTCCACTTCCCAGAGCGTCACGAAGCCCTGCACGCCACCGTGGGCCCCTCTGCAGCGAGCCCGCTTCCCGTGGGCACAGGCCCGGCGCCCGCCGAGCCCCACACAACTGCAGCCAGGGGGCCCTCTCGGAGGAACCTGAAGTCCCGCCCTGACTGTGCCCTTTTCTGGTCCTCATTTGCATTTTTGTAATAATTATCATTGAAATATAATTGAGAACTTCTAAAAATAGTTCTTGTGTGTGCCCAGGAAAGATGAACAATTAAAAACAAAACCCCTCACTCTAGTCCACCTTAGGAAGGGATGCCTTCCTGTAGGCTGGGGAGGGGCAGCCTCAGGGCCCTCAGACCTGGGCCTCCTCCCTTGTGCCTGGGCTAGGGGCACCTGCCTCCCACTTACCCCCTCCCCACCCCAATCGGAACTGAGAAAACCAGGAGGTTGCAGACAGTTGGGTGAGAAGGTGGTCTAAGAACTCAGTTTGGGCATGCTGACTACAACTGAACCCACAGAACCAGCTGGGGTCCCCAGAAAATATACAGGACCTGGTGTCAGGCTGAATGAGGCAGACACCCACCCTCCCAGCGTCCCAGCAGCATTGCTGACGGCTGTGCTGACTTTCTAGTTCCCCATCCACCGCTGGAAGCATGAACATCCAACTCCAGTGACATTCCCTGTCAATGTCAACTTCAGGAACACATCAAGGGCAGAAACTCCTCAGACACCGTCTGTCAAGACGGGATCTGACTCCCTAAGGCGAGCCAAGGTCCTAGGACCTGACACCTGCAGCCAGGGCGAACACGCCAACGCCCCACGGACAAACTCGTCACCTCAAAAATATAAGTGTTTCATACGTTTATTTAAAAGACTCCCTTTCCACCTGGCCCCAAGCCCCTCCGCCCCCCTTCCAGCACAGGCTCGGAGGACGGGGTCCAGGGGAAAGGACAGCCCTCACTGAGCGAGGTAGGACAGCCAGCTCCTGGGCAGTGTCCCCAGCTGGCCTTGGGGAGTGGGCGCAGGAGTCTGGGGACTGGGCTCCCTATTGTGAGGAAAGAGCTGAGAAAGTCATCTTCTCGTTAGTGAAATGGTCTGCACTCAGATTCAGAAGCTCCATCCCTTCGCTTCCCGGCCCTCCTCTCCCTCCTCTCGGGCCAGTTTTAGCAGGCAAAGGGGAATATAGATACATATATGTGTACATATATATTTAGATAGGTAAGATATATACATATCCTATATATGTACATATACATATGTGGGGAGGGGAAGGAGAAGAGGGCAATGTAAACCTAAACAGCCATCACATCACCCCGATGGCCTGACATCACAGACAATAAATAATGCCCGGGGTGAGGGACGACACGGCGCAGCAAGAAGGAAGGGCACACGCTCGCTAGTAAAGACGCGCTACGCTGGCAGCGTTTGGGCCAGCCAGGCTGCTGCACTTGCCAGACAAGCAAGCTCATGTATCCACGTTTTCTAAGGAAGTATTTAAGCAGAGCTCCATACCACAGTTTTCCTTCGGGCCCGGTGGCTGGCAGGCAGTTTCCGACCACCAGGAACAGAAACTTTGGCTCCAAGGTAAATGAAAAAAGAAAAAAAAAAAGCATTTCCACTTACAGCATGAAAATACAGAAAATTTCATAAAAGAGAAACACCTGTCAAAGACTGCTTCCAGCCAAACTGAGGTAGCGCTGCTTTCTCTGCCCTCGGAGCTCTGGCTGCGGGTGGCTCCAGACTCCGCTCACTTGCCTGGCAGACCGCGTGCGGCGGGCGGCGGGCATCGGCATGAAACGCAATGCAATGGTCAGAGGGACGTGCGGGGAGCAGGTGCGGGCCAGCTAGCGGGGCGGGGTGGGCTGTCACCAGAGGACACGTTTGGCGGCCCTGGCTCTCCAAGGGCTTTAACTCACAAGGAACTAATGCAACGTGGGTAACAGTTAACACTGCTAGTCAACTCCGGGTAAATCTTTAAAAATTATCACAACCGCAATTCAACATGTAAACAGCACCGCACACAGCACAGACCTGCCCCGTGGAGGCACAGACCTGCACTGGTGTCTAATGTCAGCTAAGTGGACCGCTGGTCCCGCTGACGCCCTCCCCCCACAAACATCTATTTGTGCAAGAAATGGCAGGCTTACTCTATCTGAATGCTTAAAAAAAAGATACATAACATGTAGCCAGGTTCAAATGTTTTGGGGGACCCCCCAAAAAAGGAAATAACCAAAATAACCAAAAAGTGAAGAAAGTGCCTAAAACATGATACAGCATTTTAGAGCCCTTTCAGATACAAGGCAGAGAAAGGTGTAAAGTAGAAAATATCCGGATCTTCGGTAATTTCCAGAAAGGTCCGTTCCTCGGTGGGCTCCGGGGCCGGAGCACTAAGTCTGCTCCTGGGGACACGAGCCCCCGGGCCCTGAGCTGCGTGCGCCGCCCCCCGCGCCCTCCCGCTTCCTCCGCTCCATCTCCCACTCCACGAAGGTGTCGAAGAGGCTGGGCCAGGCTTCGTCTTCGCTGTAGTTGCTGAGGTCGGGGCCGATCACCTGAGTGAAGTTTAGGAACATATTCCAAGTGTCCCGGGAGATGCCCTTGACCCCCGAAGGGTTCTCTGTCAGGAAGTGTAGCCACTGGTCCAACACGGGCGGGTTGTTCTGGGTAAAGACTAGCTTCCACAGGGCAATGGCTATTTCCCGATGCAGTGACCGCTGCCCTTCTTCAGAGTCTAGGCCAAACTGAAATGTAAACCGGTACAGGTCCTTGAACTTGTCCTCTTGTTTGGCTTCGGTCAAGAGGCTGGGGAACCGCGCACAGATCCCATCGATGCTGTCTGCACTTATTGCTTTGCAGCCATCAAAAAACTCCTTCCTGCAACAGGAAGTAGGGGCACAATTAGTCACCGTAACGGGAATCAGTTCCTGTGAGGCAATGGCGTGGAGAGCGCGCCATGCAGCCGGGGGCTGTGGGAACTGGACTCGCCCACCTCGGAAGTGCTGAGACCACCACGTCACTCTTCCAGGTGGAGTGAGGACAGGTTACTATGTCACCGCTTCTAAAGCGCCTGCCTGTCCATTCATCTCTTCATCTTCCCACAGCCCGACGCCAGCTCCGTGCCCTGCTCCCCTTTCTGCAACAGGGGCTGTGCTTCCCTCCTCCGAGGGGCCCTTCCTGCTCTCTGATGTTCTGTGGGCTGTTTCTGGAATATTCTTGGTGACTGCCAAGGGACCAAAGATTCTGGATGAACCTGGGTAACTCCCACCAGTGATCAAAATTCCCTCTTATTAAGAAACAAAAATCGTGTGTGTATTCTGAACTTCCGTGTAACACCTTCAGCTCACAATCTGGTCCACACTGATCACCATCCCAGAGGCTGTTGCACCACTAGAGGAAAGGCCTCTGAGGTCTGCTGGGCAATCTACCCCAGGGTTAGAAGTTACGGGAGTTCTCAAAGCCTATTCGTATCCACCCCAGCACTTCGCAAACCACACCTTGGGGTAACCCTGTCACGCCCTCCCCTCCAAACACCCTCCATGAAGTGCCGACTTGCTCCCCGGCCAGCGAGGCCCTGGTGGAGGGGGCGGAGGGGCTACCTGCCTCATGCAGTGACAGGCACATCCCAGGGCACTCCCCGGCCGGCACGCCCGGTGCAGGGCAGTAGAGAGGGAGGAGGGGAGCGGATGACGGAGGGAGTGGAGGGTCTGCAGCAGCAGTGAGGCTGGGCTGTGATGTGGCAGCAGGGCTCAGCACGGATCACGCCCTGCTGAGCTTCAGTCAGGGAGGGTCAGTGCCCAGTCACCAAGGCTGGACAGCCTAGAGAGCTCTGACAGAGAGAGGAAGACCCAACTCCAGGAAGCCAGTCCCGCTCTGCCCGGACAAACCACTGCCAGGTGCGCTCCCTCCTCTGCTCACCTGGAACAGGATGGGGACTCACCTGGTGAATTTGCACATGGTAGCAGCCTGGAACTTCCAAGCCAAGAGCAGCACTCGAAACTCCGTGGGGTCAACACAGAGGTCATTGCAAAAGCGCTCCATGCCTTCCTCCAAAATTGCATCCTCCCGCTCATCCTTGTAGCGCCTGAACAGTTCCTCCAACCTCTGCAAGGAAGACTCCTCGGCACAGGACTTGGGCTCCCTCCCAGCATCTCCCGAGGACGTGGGCAGCTGGCAGGCCTCCGTGGCAGCCTCTGCCTTCTTGGTCCCATTGACGAGGATATCCCCTCCTGGCTTGCCACAGGCCGGCGGCTGCTCCTCGCGGTGGCCTGCACCCCGCCTGCTGTGTGACTTGCTGCTGGGGTCACGGTCTCCATTCTTGCTGCCCAGGGTCGATGAGGGATTCTTGCACTTGGTGACACACTGGCCCATGGTACTGGTGGCCTGGCCTCTAGAGTGGTCCCCTCTGGATCAGAAGCCCTCGCTGCCACCGGCCCTTGAATCTCAACATGCCATCAGCCAGAGGAACCAGCCAACCTGGGAAGAAATGAGAGAGCACTCACCACTGGATAGAGACAGGACATGCAAGCTCTCTCCAAGGACCGGACCATACACGAGCCACCACGAACCAGGAGAGAGACTCCAAGTTCATCACCACCTCCCTTGTAAGCCAGCTCTATACCTTCACCTTGGAAATGCAGTGGCTAGAGCACATATGGAGAACCAATAAAGAAAATTCCTGACATTCTTCTAGCAACACAATTTACCAAGAGGTGCTTCATGTGCAGAATGCGTGCAGGAAATCTAGTTTGCCAGAAATATTCCAAAGGAAATGCTTCTTGCCCACTGGCCATCATTTAAGAGAGTTATTTGGACCCAAGGGAAGCCCGCAGGGGCACATGAAACGTCCATCTCTGGTCTCTACCGCCAAAACCCTCAGGTTTCCGTTTCAAGCAGGGAGAAGGGGCGGCCGCGGCCTACAGGCGAGGGGAAAGGTGCACACAGTTAAGACTGTAGGCAGAGTCCTAGCCAAACAGCAAAGTAAACTGTGTGTTTGGTCTTCTCAGCGTTCTTCCCGGGACTCCCGCGGAGCTCGTGAAACGCCCTTCCTCGCGCCTTAGTCCACTCCAGGTCCCAGGCCCCGCCCCGGTCCTCCGCCAGGTGGTGTGGAGGGAGAGTGGAGACACGTTCACTAACTTTGGATGCTGGTAGGCTGCAGGCTCGGGCCTCCAAGAGGATGTCACCACCTTAAAGGAGGGCAGATTTACCCATATCCAATCTCTAAATGGGAGGATAGTTGCTACATGAAAGAGAGAAGTCTGCATGGAAACATAACAAACTCACCATGGCGGTTTATTACCTATACCGGATGCCCATTGCACAAAGATTCATGCAAGAATAGGCCTTCCTTCCCCTGGCTGCCAGCACCGGTTTTCCTCTGGCAACTGGAACCCAGGCCAGGCCTTTGCTCAACGAGGCTTGTCTTCTCTGCTCCGGCCATAGTGGAGAAGCCAAGCCTCTTCAGTCTTAAGTCTTTGCTCGGGGCCGAAGCCTTCAGTCTTCAATCTACACCTGCATATGCAAATTAACCTGCTACCTCGGTTGGGTTAATTTGCATGCTCACTCCTGATTGGCTGGTGGGCATTGTGGAGGTATGGTCAATTTGCATATTTCTCTTTTATTAGTGTAGACTAGAGGCCTGATGCACAAAATTTATGCAAGGGCCTTGGTCCCGGTCACTGCCCACTGCCGCCACCACTACAGCTACGGCTGAGGGCTTCTGCCTTGGCCCCCGATAATTAAAAAGGTGTTTTTAAAGAATTGCTAGAAATTTCTAGGCCAGGACTGAGGTGATTTCTCTGAAGACCTTGTCTACTCAGGACTCCTACTTTTAACTAGTCCTCTAGAAGTAGAAAATCCATCTACAATTTATTGTAGTACAGGTCACTGACTTACGATGGTGCAAAGCAATATGTATAACAAATGACATGAGACAACACTTTGTTATAAAACAGGCTTGTGTTAGATGATTCTGTGGACTACTGGAAGTATTCCGAGCACGTTCAAGGCAGGCCGGGCTAAGCTACGATACTCGGTAGGGTAGGTGAATTAAATGCATTTAGACACGCTATTTTCAGTGTGCAGAGAGTTTATCGGGACATACCCATGGTCAGTGCAGGAGCATCTGTACTCAGAAAAGGTTACCCCTGCTACAACAGCCGTGAGCCAGAGTATAATGGGGAGGCTGGCCAGCCAGGCCAAGGCCCTGCCTCCAGCACTAGGGAGCTTTCATGGACCTCCAGGCTCCACATTCCAACTCTCAGGAGAATGCAGCAGGCATGGAGCTGTGAGCCGTACACAGAACTGTAGCTTCCTGCAAACAGTGTGGGATAACTCAGTCACCTTCAACAGGAATCCTAAGGGCATCAGGATGTGCAGGTTTAAAATGGAGGCCAGAGCCATTCCTGCAGTTCCTGGGACTCCGTGTCAGGGCGTGGCCCATTCCCGCCCTCCGAGAACAGAGAACAGGAACAGAGACATGTCTACACACGCCCTTCAAAACCTCCCAGTTTCCCCGCTTCCAAACCACTGGAACGCACGATAAGGGCTTACTGTGGGGAACGACAGACCCGGCTTTAAGAGTAGCATAGCTACTAAGACACAAGCCCAGACTACTAACCTTTTAAAAGGTAAGACCTACATTCAAGAGAAGCAACTGTTCAAGCTGAATATCTCAAAACAAGCAGGACTACGCCAGGAGGAGTCTGATCTCCAGATTGCTCCTGAAGGCTAAAGCTCGGACAGAAACAAAGGCCCACACTTCCCCTCGCTTGCTCACTGCCTGCCAGCTCCCAGTTCCCGGAGCACTGACTCACCAGGCTGCTCACGCCTGCGCAGGAAGACCCAAGTACCGAGAGGCTGAGAGGTTTCCTGGCCTCCATGTGACCCACTTATCCCGTCCACACCCCACGCCACCAAGCAGACGCCTCACTACACAGCTTCCTATTAAACCTGGTGCCCAGATCTTCAGGTAGGAGGGGCAAAACAGGAGGCCTCTGACCCCCCCCCCCCCACCAGCTCCACGTTAAGAGCATTTGAGATGATCTGACACAGCAGACCCAGCTGAAACCTGAAGGCTTTAACATGCTGAACAGATGAGAAAGGAAAGAGGAAGATCAACTGAGCCAGATGATCTATCAGCACAAGCCAGCTCACATCCCTTCCTCCATTCCAGTCCCGGCTCTGAACACAGCCTCCCAGGGGAGGGGGAGGCGAGAAGGATTCAGGTCTGATGGTGAGGACACCTCACCCCAACCGCTCACTGCGCTCCTTCCCAGCGCGCCTTCCCTTCTTAGGAAACAGTGCTGCTCCCAGGCCTGCCCATGCTGCCCGGTGCCAGCCCCCGTCCTGCAAGCTGCGCCTCCTTTAGGTGTTTAAAGCTGGCAATTCCCCTGGGCCAGCTGGCTGCTGGCTAATGGCTGACAATAGTTACCAATTACTGACCACTGGACCGCATGCCGGGCACTGTGCTGGTAAGCCTTTATGGACATTAAGACTCTCTCATCCTCACCACGACCCACTTAAAGCCCACCCAAGACCACAAGCACTGAACCTGGTAGGTGTGGCTTGAGAAACTCTGACCCTTACCACCAGGCCACACTGGTGCCCAGGTCAGTGCTAGGGAGAGCCCAGCAGATGGGCCCGAGTGTCACCACGGCAACCCCAGAGCAGCACTCTCCGCAGCCTGCCAGCCGCTGGAAAGGGAGCAGTGGTTTGTGCCCAGTGGGCTCACCGGGCATCCTACCCACGGCCCTCTCCCAGCGAGCCTGCCCATGATGCAGCAGCCAGATGCCTGGGGCTTAGCCCCGGAGGTGGGGATGGAGTCAGCCCACCAGATGGCTCAGAGCTCCAAAGTCCAGCTCTCCATCACTTTTTGACCCTGAATCTCCTCAGCCTGTAAGAGGGTCATCGGCCTCACTGCAAGGAAAGGCAGACCAAGGGACCTGTCGCACTGCCCCTCCCGAAGCATGTGGAGGGGCAGCTCCCACCAGCCGAGTAGTATATGGCCAGCCTAACAGAAGCCCTGGCTTGTCCCACCTGGACATGGGCTCCACCCAGCCTCTGCTCCCCAGCCCAGCAGAACCTCACCCTGCCTCGACCGTCTGTCACTCGGTCTTGTTCACAAACAGTCTCAAACCCAGTGCTGCTGCTGCTCAGAGGCACGGCTGAACGCCGGGGGGACAGGCTCCCCAGTAGAAGGACAGCGAGGTGTAGGCTGTGCCCTGCCATCTTCTCATCCTGGCCACTCCGTCCAGCGGGGCAGCCCGCTCCTGTTCCCTCCCTTCCCCTCAGGCCAGCTGGACTGCCCGCCACTCACTCACACTTTAATGGCACTGCCTTCCCAGGCCGTCTCCAGCTGCATCTGGGCAGTGCCAGTGTGCAGGGCCAGTGGGCAGTGCCGGTGGGCACAGCAGCAGAGACCTCAGTACAGCATCCCTAAGGAACATCACTGCACATGCTAGTATGTCACACACACACACACACATGCAGCGCTGCGGAGTCACTACCCCATTCCACAGGAAGAGAAATGGAGGCACACCACAGCCATGGAGCTTTCCAGGGAAGAACAGGAGCGGACAATCCAGAGGTGAGCGCTGGGGCAGACAAACCTGGTCTGGCCATGGGGACGCCAGCAAGGGGCTGTGAGCAGGTAAGGGTTATGGACAGCTGGCCCTCCATGGGGTCATCCGCCAGCAGCCTGTCCCGTGCCTGCTCACAGGTGCCACTCACAGGGAGCACTCAGCAGTCACGCCCCCTGGAGCAGCGCCCTCTCGCAGCCAGTCCAGTTCTGTGGGGCGGGGTGGGGGACGGCACTAGCAGGTGCGTGGGTAGCTCCCATTCTTGCGTGCCTGTCCCCTGCCTCCACCAAGTGGCAAAGCTGAGTTGAATGGAGCAGGGACAAGGGGTGGGGGGAAGGGAAGGCAGAAAGGTAAAAACCACCTGAAACCACGTGCAGGCACAGCTGTGGCTTGGGGCTACAGAGTGGAAGGCGGGAGCCGCTCAGCCTTGGCTGGACCAAGATCAGCCTCAGCAGCCGCTCCCTCCTCCCCTCCTCCCTGCACATCAGCCTCTAGCCCCCCCCCCCCCCCCCCCCCGCCCCGTCCCCATCAGCCTGGCTGCCGTCCCGGGGCTGGTCAGTGAGCGGCCCGTCTAGTCCAGGCCGGTGCTGGCACTGCTAGGCTCGCAGCCTGGGCTGCAGTCCCTGGGGATACTCTGGACCAGAGAGGAGTAGGAAGCTGTTTCTGCTCTTGGGCAGGCCGTGCAGCGCCCCTCAGCGCATCCGCGCATCCGCCTGCCAACAGCAGGCCCGTTACACTGCGTCTCTGGCTGGAAGCTGGGCGCTGTCTCCTGACCTTGCAAGTGGCAGCCCAGGCCCGAGGGGAGGTGTAAGCTCCTGCTGCCAGTTGGCACATGGAGGCGGTCAGGCCTCACACACCGACCACCTCACTGTCCACTTTCCTGCCACTGTCTCAGGATTGCAGCTGTTGGTAACTGACTGACAAACATTTAACGAGTAAGAAAGGCAAGACAGGGAATTGTGAAGTGAGTCAGAGGAGGAAGGAGCCCATGCAGAGATGACAAGTGCCTGCATCCACAGGGCTTGGAGGGTACATGAGTTGCTGGCGTCCAGACATGCTTCCAGAGCCACAGTTCCTCTGCAGAGGCCTCAGGTTCGCCACAGAGTAACTCGCCAACCTCCTAAACGTTTGCTAGTTCATTAAGAAAAAAGTCAAAATCCATTAAGGCCGTGTTTGCCAGTTTCTTCCCAGAGGGCGGTGATGGAAGCCAACTGTGCCAGAGAGGAGAGGGACAGGAAGCGACCTGCACCATAACAGAACACTGCTTCCACCCTCCCCCCTCCGGCCCCCCGGGCCCGGGCCAGGCGGGAGGCCACAGGCTTTTCTCCGCTGCCCATCCCGATGCGCCCCAGCTGCCCATCCAGCTCAGGAAACAACGCGGGAAGAAGGACGTGCCCTGGTATCCCAGCAGCCACAATTCATACTGTGGGTCTGTCATGCAGTCTCCTTCACGAACACATATGGATGGCACACAGAGACCCATGCATGCACACTTTAGGCACATGGAACTTTTACCAAAACTGGAGCTGTACAGTACATTTTTTTTTTTTTTTTTTTTTTTAAGGAAGAGAGAAAAAGAATGAGAAACACTGATGTGAGAGAGAAACATCCACCAGCTGCCTCCCACACATTTCCCCACCTGGGATTGAACCTGTCACCCAGGAATGTGCCCTGGTTGGAAACTGAACCTGCCACCTTTTGCTATATAGGACGAGGTTCCAACCAATTAAGCCGCCCGTCCAAGGCTGTATATACTATTTTGCAAACTTTTCCATTGACACCTTTCTATATCGATATTCTCACCTCATATAATGCTTTAAAAACAACACAGTAATTCGCCTGACTGGCATGGCTCAATGGTTGAATGTTGACCCAGGAGGTCTGATTCCTGATCAGGGCACATGCCTGGGTTGCAGGCTTGATTCCCAGTGTGGGGCATGCAGGAGGCAGCAGATCAGTGATTCTCTCATTATTGATGTTTCTCTCTTTCCCTCTCCCTCTCCCTTCCTCCCTCCCTCCATCTCTCTCTCTCTCTCTCTCTCTCCCTCCCTCCCTCCCTCCCTCCCTCCCTCCCTCCCTCCCTCCCTCTCTCTCTCTCTCTCTCTCTCTGTACACAAACGTACACACACACACACACATATATTTAAAAAGCAGTCATTCAATGGTAGCAATAGCGTCACTACTGATGTACCAGCCACTTCATGTAGCCCAGAGGCTATTTATGGCCTACACGTCGATCTGTCAAAACGTGGTGCTGCACTGCCAAGGGGCACATGGCGGCGGGCTCTGTTCAAACGTATTTCAGTCATCTGAGTTTCCCACGGAATGGGAACACCACGACTAGTCAATTCAATCCCACTGCTGGACAGTCAGCTTGCTTCCAACAAACAGCAGACTCTTATAAACACTGGGATAATAAACAGCAAATGCAGCTAATAAACTGAAACGTTTATAATTATTTCCTGAGGGTTCCTACAAGTGGAACTAATGGATCATGAAAAAAATTATATATATATTTCAATATGAATTTTAAAAAAGTAGTGACAACTCATTATGGCAGTCTACACTGAGTGGCCAGGTTATGATCTCTGAATGCATAATAATCTGGTCACTCGGTAAATATATCTATATTATAAAACCCAGTGGCCCTAACGCCGTAATGACCAAAGACTGGTCACCAGGAGGCTGCATGCAGGGCGAGGCACATGCGGGTGGGCAGGGACTTGACTCTGGGTCCCACAGCGTGGCAGGGTCTGGGGTCCCAGGTCTTGCATGATTTTGCACGCTGGGTCACTAGTCTCTACTAACAAAGGGTAATATGCTAATTAGACCGGACATCTTCTGGGTGACCTTCCGGACATCATTCTGGACAAAGCCACAGTGGCGGGTCAAGGCAGAGGCAGAGAGGGGCAATCAAGCAGGCAGGGGAGAGTGGTTAGGGGGATCAGGCCGGCAGAGTAATCAGTTAGGGGCTTCAGGTAGGCAGGCAGAGGCGGTTAGGGGCGATCAGGCAGGCAGGCATGAGAGGTTATGAGCCAGTGGTCCCAGATTGCGAGAAGGTGCAGGCCAGGCTGAGGGATATCAGTGGGGTATTTAGTGCACCAGTGGGGTCTGGCCAGCCTGGCCAGGGGAAGGGGACATGGGCGGCTGGCAGGCCTGCCTGCTGGTCGAACTCCTGGTTGAAGGGACAATTTGCATATTAGCTTTTTATTATATAAGATATACACTGAGTGGCCAGATTATTATGAGTTCCGAGATCATAGTAATCTGGCCACTTAGTGTATTGTAGTATGTATTTCTCCCAACATAATCTTGAAATACTGGCTACCCAATTACATTTCTTAAAAAAAAAAAAAAAAAAAAAAAAAATCCACCGAAACCAGTTTAGCTCAGTTGGATAGAGCGTCAGCCTATGGACTGAAAGGTCCCAGGTTCGATTCCCGTCAAGGGCATGTACCTTGGTTGCAGGCACATCCCCAGTAGGGAGTGTGCAAGTGGCAGCTGATTGATGATTCTCTCTCATCGATATTTTTAATTCTCTATCCCTCTCTCTTCCTCTCTGTAAAAAATCAATAAAATATATATATTAAAAAAAAATCCTTACCCAAAGCACAATAAAATATTATCTTTCAGGAAAAGTATCAAGCTGCCAAAGGAGATGGACAACAGGTGAGGAAGCCATGTGCTCCAATGTAGATCCCGTCAAAAGGCTGCAAATCCAGTAACTCCAAGGATTGCAAGACAGCGTTGGAAAATGATGGGGCCGGGCAATGGGCAGGAAGAGGTTATACATCATAAAGTTTCAATTTCCCCAACTTATTCCCGCGTCCCCTAAAAAGAAATGCCGACACCCATCGTAAGGTCTAATGACTGCTAGCCCCTTATTATACTGACCCAGCCGAAACTGAGGGGATCACCCTCCCGGGAAGCACAGGGCTTATGCAATGTGGAACTGCGGGGCCAGCAATGGCGAACAGGCTGGCCCAGCTTGTCCTCAGGCCAGAGGCTTAGTACAGGCTTCCTCGCCTCAGACTGGAGCAGAGCTACTCCTGTGTGCAGTCAGACTCGTCACCTCCCAGCACCCGGCTCTTCCTTGGGTGATTACCCAGCTTTCACTACAGGATCCCTCTCCCTCCCTCTTGGCCAAGGAGCAGGGTGGGGCTCCTTATGGACATGTGACTCAGGCTCACCGAAGCTTCGTAAGCCGGCTCCGCTGGCTGGGTCAGGAATATGCAGGCGACCAGCCAGCCCGTGAATTCAGCACCGAAAGCTCAGGAAGTGGGAGCTGCTACCGTCATCTGATCAGGGACAATATTGCCTTCCGAAGGGTTAAACAGCCCCTTCTTACGGAAGAACCAAGAATAAAACACCACAAAGTGACACAGAGACCGAGAGTCCAATTGAACCTAAAGTCAGACCAAAGCCTCCACATCAGTTACGTAAGCCAACAGACTCCCTCTGCACAGGCCAGACGTCAGGCTGTCACAGCAGTCCCCGCCCAGCACAGGCGCTTCACCTGCTCACAGGACAGAGACGGAGAAGGTCCGACACCTGGGCATTCTGATTCCCAAACTGAGACCACCTTCCCAGACCCCGGTTTCAGCTCAGCAGGAACTCGTATCTGTACACCAGGACCAGTGATACCAAACTTGAGTCAACTGCCAAATCCCACACACCGTCACCACCAGGGTGCGCTTGGAAAGACGAGCCACAAAACCTTCCCAATTTCAAACTGCAACCTCAGGCCTCCTGCAGCGGCTCCGCAGCAGAGCTCTGGAGCGCTTTCTGTCCTGCGTGCGCTCCTGTCCTCTTCAGGGTCCCAAGGGGAAACCTCCGCTCTCAGAGCCGCACGGAAGTCTCTGTGCAATGACAGGAGCCGTCTTCGGCTGAAACAGGTCTGATCTCACCACAGCCATGAAATGGAAAGACCAGATTTGGCCAGAGATTCCTGTTGGCTAGAACCTGAGCTCCCCCCGCTCCCCCCCAGGGAGCTTTGTTGTTGTTTAATAACAGCTACTGATTTCACAAATGAAAATGTACCACTGGGTACATAACATGTAAAGATAAGCAGATAATTCAACCAAAATGGAGTTTTATACCTGACAGCTGGCAGCACTGTGTTTCAGGCTTCGCAAATCAGACATCGGTCATCCAGCCCCGCCCCGCCCGCTTCTGCCAGAGCCGCCGCCACCAAGCGGCCATGGCATGCTGTCCATTAGAAGGCTACAGCGAAGCCTGGTTCAGAAGCACCATGAGAAAACCCTATGCCACCAAGCCGCGGTGCCCTGGCCCTTCGGGCATCGCGGAAAATGGGAAGACGGCCGCGGACGCTGACATCACAGTGCACACGCTCCCTCGCAAGCTCCCCGAATGTGTCCCTGACTGGGGACCATGACCTGGCCGCAGCTTTGCAGAGGGGCATCGGGCTTCCCGCTCGGCTGCCCTGCCCTCCGGAGCCCTGCCCGGCCCCTGCCCCCAGCCCCTGGCCCCCAGCTCCAGCAGCGGGCGCCTCCCCACCCGGAGGGCAGGCCCTGCTTGGACACAGAATGCCCAGCACATGCCTGGAAGCAGGGGAATCAAAGGTTCCGGTGACACATGGGCCTCGGTTCCCATGCCGAGATGCTTCCCTGTCCAACCCACCTAACCTGATCCAGCACGGCGCCCCTGCAGGAGATCCTCATCGGCTCCCGCTGCCAGCTCCCCCCCTCGGGAGGGGCAGGGTTGGTCAGGCCTGCTCCTGACCCTGTGCCCTCAGCTACGCGCAGAGGGCGCTGGGTGACAGCTTCCGGGTGAGACTGAGAGCTCGGTGAAGGCTGTTCACGTACCCCAACGTGTTCCCCAGGCTGGACAGAGGAGCCGCCACACTGGGCGCCGCTCCGGCACGCTATCCTGTGGGCGGCCCTTGAACACATGGGTTTGCACTGAGTGGGTCCACTTATTTGGATTTCCCCCAATAGATCTGTACTGCACTCTAAGCATGTTTTCTCTTTCTCAGGGTCTTAACAACACACCAATTCTGGTTACGTGGTGACATTACCAAATACTCAACGGAACAGGTGGTGGCAGTTCTGGCAAGAAGCGGCAGGGCTGGGCTGGCTGACCAAGCCTGAAACACCATGGTGCCAGCTGCCTGGTACAAGGAGGGGGGCCCTAAGGGTCCTTCCTTTCCCTTCTCAGGAACCGGTTCCTATCATCCCATTCCTCCTGGGCCCTGGCTGCCGGCACTGCACCCATCAGTCCTCAGGAGGGACCAGCCCAGCTTCTCCGCCAGCACTGCACATGCCTCTCCCCAAACACAGCAAAAGCCAAACTCTGAAGTTACAAAAGGAGACGTTTATCCTGACACGCCTCCTTTTGAGCTGCGCTCCAATCCGCAGGAAAATTCACATTAAAATGGCCATCACATCCTGGCGGTGGCTCAGGTGTTTGGAGGGTGCCCCATTCACCAAAAGGTTAGGGAAAGTATGGGAGGCCACTGATTGATGTTTCTCTCTCTCCCCCTCCCTCCCTCCCTCTCTAAAAATAGATACACACATCCTGGGGAGGATTAAAACATGACTACACAGCAGCCACCGCTGCCCCCGTTAGCAAGGGAGAGCCGAGGGCGGGAGCCTGCATGTGGCATTCATTCCAAGCTGCCCCCGGGTTTGCCAGGGACGAGCTCCAGGGAACGTGTGCTGGTCTGAACTGGCCCCGCTCACCCCGTTAACAAAGCATCCCACTCGGGTGTTTGCAGATGCAGGAGAAGCCAGCAGGCTCCTGAGTGAGGCACACCACGCACAGGGGACCCCGCAGCCCTCTCCTTGGGACATCTTACTCCCTTCACAGTCACTAAATGTGCTTGATGACAGAGAGGCTGTCCACCCAGGTGGCAGGACCTGGTCCACAAGGATGAGCCACTGGGCCATCGGTCCTCCATCTCCAGGGCCACTGGAAACAAAGGACCACTTCTCAGTGACAGCAAGAAAAGGCCAAGGATGAAGTTCTGACCAGGACCATAGACCAGATGCAGCTGCCAAAAAGCCAAGGGCAGACTCCCCTTGCTGCGGAACCACGCGAAATTCCCAGCTCCGGCTCTCCTGCCCCGCCAGTGATGGTATCTGGGGTAGCAACACCAGTGGCTTCGCTAGGAGAATCTATATAATAAAAACCTAATCGGCCGGCACCGGTTTGGCTCAGTGGTAGAGCGTCGGTCTGCGGACTGAAAGGTCCCGGGTTCGATTCCGGTCAAGGGCATGTACCTTGGTTGCGGTCACATCCCCACTAGGGGGTGTGCAAGAGGCAGCTGGTCGATGATTCTCTCTCATCCATGTTTCTAACTCTCTATCCCTCTCTCTTCCTCTCTGTGAAAAACCAATAAAACATATTTAAAAAAAACGAAAAACATATTAAAAAAAAACAAAAAAACAAAAAAAAGTAATCGACCATTACTGCGAAATGACCAGCCACTATGATGTGCACTTACCACCAGTGGGCAGGCGCTCAGCACAGGAGCTGCCCCTGGTGGTCAGTGCGCTCCCACAGGGGGGCGCCGCTCAGCCAGAGAGGGCTCACAGCTGGCAAGTGCAGTGGCGGTGGTGGGAGCCTCTCCCGCCTCCGGGGCACGCTAAGGTGCAGCAAGCCAAGCGGTAAGGAGCAGCGAGCAGGCAGGCAGTTAGGAGCAAGGGGTCCCAAATTGTGAGGGCGCAGGCTGGGCTGACGGACACCCCCACTCTCGGCCCTTCCCACAAATTTCATGCAGTGGGTCTCTAGTGATTCATAAAAAGAGCTTCAAATTTTAGGCCTAAAATAAAAAATAAAAATAGGCAGAATTAGAAGTTAGTTTTAACACAGTATGTTGAAAATTGTAAGTCTCAGCACTGCAGCTGGGACAGGACCCTCTCTGTAGCCACATGACTGCTCAGTGAGCCACACACACAGCCCAGGCTTGCTGACAGTGGGCGGCCACCAGCCTCAGTCCAGGGCCCACCGGTGAAAGGGGACACGGCTGCGTCCCCGCCTCGCTGCAGTGGCAGCAGGCCTGCCGCAGACAAGGCAGAGACAGTAACTCGCTGCTTTCGGACTAAAACCACAAATATGACTCACTTTTCAGAAGTTAAGTCAGCTTAACGGGAAAACCCTTTAAAGTATGAGTAAGTCACCACCTGAGCATCTCTGGCCTGACACCATTGGTGATGAAAGTGAGGTACCAAGCTCTGAGCGGCAGGGGCTCCCCTCATTGAGGATCGCTCTGCGCACCTCTGTGATAACAAGGATTGACCTCCATGGATGGCTTAGGCTGCTGTCTTGGCAACGACACAATAAAGACTTCCCCCAGGCTCCTGGGGACCATCATATCCAGGGAGCCCGTCTGCCACCGCCAGACTCACCCTGCTCAGGGACCATCCGGGGCCCCCCAGCGCCCCACCAGGCCAGCCTCCCGGGCGCTGACCGCAACTCTGCAGAAGAGAAGTCAACCTCCCAATCTTGCTTCTTCAAGGCCACACATTTTATAGACCCGGGAAAGGAAAACATTTCATTTACAACTTCTTTTGACTGAATTAAAAAAGTTGTCTGAGACTATGTGGACCCAGCATGTCAGACTCGTGTGGGCTGTAAACACACACCCTGGGAGGATTGAAACATGGCTACTAGAACGTCCCAGCAGAGTCCACTAGGAATATTTTTTTGGCCCAGCCAATATAACGGTATGTAAGAAACGTTTTAATAAAAATTTTGTAACTTAATTTTTATAATTTAGGTTATAAATAATTATTAATAACAAACTACAACGTTCGCTAACGACTGATTACTATCATCCTGTTGCATTCACCTCCCTTACTCGCAGGCGCACCATCTCCCTCCACTAATACCATCAGGGAATATTTCACCAGCCGATGGCCACATCATTAGTCTTGGACTGATCTGTTTGGTGTACGTAACAGGAAATATTTCGCTTACGGAGAATAAGAAAAATAGGTTTATTCGAGTTACGCTTATTATTTGGGCAGTTATTCAGTGTCTGGTAAGTTGATGTTCAAGAAAAATATTAATTTTTATTAAAAGGATCTATTATTTTGTTAAAGATGACTCATGTATTTCAGCCCTTTGTATCCAGCATATCTCTATGAAATAAAGCCACGGTGACCAAGACAGGACACGAGTGGACCAGCAGCCCAGATCTCTGCGTGACCATATAAGGCGGGCACCCTTCAGCCCACTCACCCGCGTGGAACATGAAGCAATAAATTTTCATAGATCAAGGCAAACTGTAAATTCTAATCCTCGAAAATGCTCCAGCTGAGGCCGGCCATTTTACTGCTTGTCCTCAGAAATAATTTAAAGTGCTACTTCCCCCACCTCTCTGCCACTGGGCCACACACACACGCGCGCGCGCGCGCGCGCACACACACACGCACACACGCACACACGCACACATATATACATACGCGCACGCGCACACATACACCCCGGAGCAAGTCATATTTAACAGGTCCCCCTCACCTACAGAATGATATGCTAACTCAACAAAGCACACAGGCCCTTCTGCACTTGTCATTCTCCCCTCTCACCCCACGCCTCTGCGGCCAGCTCAGGCCTGACCTCCCACGCTCCTCTTGGCCCGCACACCTCCTTGATAGCACGGACACTTAGTACTGACTTCACATTTGCTAACTGTTCTGTCGTTGTTAGGTTGGTTTTCCTACCACACCATACAGGTCCTTTAAAACAAGATCCACAATAGGTGCTCGAATTTATTGGAATGAATATTTGGCAACACACCTATAAACACATTTCTTTTTTCTGAAACACCAGTCTCCACTCCAGACTACATAGACTTCACTTGGAATTCAACAGTGGCTCAAATTCGGAGGCCAACGTTTCTAGTTGACCAGACTGGCTTGTGTTTTAGAAGCACCAAGGAATGATCCATATTCCGCCGGGAAAGCTGGCTCCCTGCTCACATGTCTAGCCTGAGAACTACCACAGTCCGGTTCCTTGTAGAAAACATCTTGTATGTGTAGTGAAAGCTGTCAGAGGGTGTCGTGAGAAGCTGTGTTCTGTTAATCTGCTATTGTAATCAAAAGCTCCTTTGCTTAAGTCCATCAGCTGTCAGAAGCGTCACCTCAGAGGCCCTCAGAGCCGGAGCTGAAAGGGTCAACCTAAGAACTGCACGCGTGCAAGGAAGCTGGAAACCAGAGAAGCGGCGGGAGGAAGGAGACACTGCTCCCTGCCAAGTGGGCCAAAGCGCCCAGGCAGCTTTCACCTGGCGCGTGACTGGGTCTTCTCTCTGCCAGGCCGAGCACCGACTGTGAGCTGGGAACTTAGAAAGCATTTGCTTGAATAAATTAAGCAGTTCCGGTCCTTTGCCTGAAGAGGTTTAAAGAAAGCGTTTAAAAGAGTCCTCAGTTACATACGTGTATCTTTTCACTTGAAGTTACCATGAACGTTCCGTTTCCAACAAGCTGAAAGGGCTGTTTTAGGAATGAAGACCTAAAAGCCATGACCTGAAAGGTGAGCCTGTCACGGATGGCCCCTGTGCTGGACACAGGCACCGATGGCTCGAGCTTTCGGACTTCACCATGATGTCTGCACCTCTCTTGTTCTAACTAACTTACATTTAATCTTCTCAAACATGTGCTCTTGGATGCTCGCACTTCAGTGGAGATTATCCTGCCATGGAGATAATTATTTGTGTGACTGGGAAAGAATATTCTGTCATGTGGCTCTCATCTGCAAAAGCCCAACTATCCCGCTGCCCACAGGAGATCATAGCCAAGGCTCATTGATCCAATAGCAATTTCCCCAGAAGAGAGTGAAATAAACAACTTCACTCTGTTTTGCAAATCCTAACCTATAGACTGAGGGCAAATGTCCCACCCCTGCCCAACATCCCCTTCCAGAATTTTTCCAGAGATACCAGCAATTATCCATCTAATAAAGAGGGAATATGCTAACTGACCCTCACACCATCACAAAGATGGCAGCACCCACACAGCCAATGAGGGAATATCCTAATTGACTGCCCCACCCTCAAAGATGGCAGTGCCCACAGCCAATAAGGAGGGAATATGCTAATTGACTGCCTGAAGAGGTTGCCAGCTCACAAAGACGATGACACCCACAGCCACAAGATGGTGGTGCCCAGTCCCCTCAGCCCTGCTGCCTGCCTCTGGAGTGCCCCAGTCCCCTCACCCCCCAGCTGCCCAGGGCTAGCCTGAGGCATAGGCAAGCCTCAGATGGCGGCTGCCCAGCTGTCCAGGGCCGGCCAAGGCTCAGGTAATCAGGGCTGGCGGAGGCTTGCACTGCCCCGGCAGTGACAGCAGCAGAGATGTGATGGGGCGTTGCCTTCTCCTGATCGCCAGGTCACCTCCCACCCCTGAGGGCTCCTGGAATATGAGAGGGGGCAGGCTGGGCTGAGGGACCACCCCCTCCAGTGCATGGATTTTTATGCACCAGCCCCTCGTCCATAATAATAGAGGTGTAACATGCTAATTAGATTGGACATCCTTCTGGATAAAGCTGGGGCTGGGAGGGAAGTCCGGTCTCGGGTGCCAGAGGGAAGACGGTGCCGGCAGCTGGGGAAAGGAAGGCCCACTCTTGCCAGAATTTCATGCATTGGGCCTCTAGTCTATCAATAATGACTAATGCCCGCGCCAAGGGGAATGGACTATTTCAGAAACCTGAGTACCGAGGTCTTGTGGGTCTGTGCAAAGGATGAATGTCATGAAGTGGGTTTCAGTGAGAAAAGAAATTTTTAACCCTGCAAATACAACCTCAAGTAAAGACGTTCTCCCTTTCTGAATGTACCAAACAGGTCAGGAGATAAGACAGCATGAACCCAAGCCTAAGTTCCAGCGTGAGGGCTTGTGGCTTGTAACAGGTTCCACGCAGGTGGGGAACCTGAGCGTCTTTTTGTTTTGTTTTGTTTTGTTTTTTCACTTGGCCGACTTTATTTCTCCGGAAAAACAGAAAGATAACGAACGTACCCTTGCCTAAAAAGGACCGTGGACAGCGTGGCCGACACGGAGGGCAATAAATACACACGGACGTTCAAGTACCGGGCGGCGAGCAGAGGCCCGAGCTCTGGCGCCTGACCGCACTGCCAGCCCGCCCTCGGCCCCACACCCCTCAGCGACCCTCCCCTCCGCCCAGGGCCCAGGGCTGGGCTCCGGAGCAGGACCTGGAAGAGGAGGTGCTGTCTGTGTCTTGGGGCAGAGAATCCACCCCAGGCCTGGGGGCGGGGGTGGGTGGAGGTGCGCCCAGGAACGGGTGTGGGTGAGGGCTGTCCCCTGCCCATCCCGTGGCCAACCTGGGCACCGGGAGGGGCAGAACCCCTCCACACATGGAGGCAGGATGATGTAGCCCTAGCTAGTGGGGGGAGGGTGGGGCAGGCCTCGCAGCTCTGTTGACCTGCTGCCGACCCATGGCGGTGAACCTGAGCGTTTTTTTATTATAAAATCAAGTAGAAACTTTGTATTAAAGTAATGAAGGGGGGCTGAAACCGGTTTGGCTCAATGGATAGAGCGTCGGCTTGGGGACTGAAGGGACCCGGGTTCGATTCCGGTCAAGGGCATGTACCTTGGTTGCGGGCATATCCCCAGTGGGGGGTGTGCAAGAGGCAGCGGATCGATGACTCTCTCTCATCGATGTTTCTAGCTCTCTATCTCTCTCCCTTCCTCTCTGTACAAAAACAATAAAATATGTTAAAAAAATAAAGTAATGAAGGGGGAGAACAATTTTGGGCTATACCACTTTGCTCTGTTTTTACCTACTTTTTACTAGATAGCTCATGTGTAGAGAGATAGCAGCCTCGGAAATACCTTTATAGCAATCTTTTAAACTACAATGTGAAACATTAACTTTTCACAAGGAGCTGTGCCAGATGCAGAGCCCTTTATGCCGAGGTAATTATAGAATACCGGCAGCCACCAATGCAGATAATATTATAGTGTCAAGACACGCAAAATGTCTAGGGAACAAAGTCAAGAGCCGTAGGCTAGTCTGACAGCGGTTATCTTAGCTATTACACCGCTGAGATTCCAGTTTCATTCTGGGTTTTACTCAGGAAGAAAGCACCTCCCCCAGAAGTTTGTTTCATTTCTACAACTGCTCCTTTTACTTCTCAAGACCCCCCTATGCCGCCTTTCAGGCGATAGGACAGGAAGTTGAAATGGAATTTAAACAAAGCTTGCCTCCGATGGTGAACTTCACTTTAGGGCTCAGAGCACATCACCGTTACAGCAGTTACCGACAAGAAGTAGCGTACAGGTCACTAAAATGGGGCAGAGACTCGCTTTCCAGAGCCTGGACTACAGTCCATGAAGCATTCGAGGGAAGGGTGGCTTCTGCCCCACCCAAGAGAACACGTCGGAATCCTAACTCATACAGAGGCATTCCAACCCCAAAGACTGGAAGGAACTAAAGAGCAGTCCAGGTTGTGGGGAAATTCTAATGGTGAAAGAGAAAGCTGTATCATTCATTTTTCATTATTTCCTCTGTATTTTTAAATGCTACACAATCTGCTTATGGGTGTTTTCACCATGAGTGCACCAGCAGAAGTTGGTCTGTTTGCCTGAGTTAGGCGGTCTTTAAATCCACCCAGCAAACCCCACCACTCACACTGCCATCCCCACAAGACTCCCTACAGGGAGTTTAATCCTGTATGCAGTTTTCAGGATTCAGTGAGATCTGCACTTGAAGGCTATGGCATTGCGCAGTGTGAGAATTCCGAGCCTGAGCTTTAGAAACAATCTCATCATGCCTACACAACCTCTGTGACCTCACATATTTAACTCCCAACTCTGTTCATGTACTACTTTCCTTAAAAACACGGAAGTCAGATCCACTGTGTCATCATCCTAAACAACACTATCCTTGAAGTCATGGGAACATGCATTGTTTTCATTCATCTGCACACAAATACAAAACTAGTAAACCCAGTGTCCACCTAAAAACCATCTCCCGCATCATCAGCAGCACAGAAACACCCTCAAGTGCTCTATCCAGCAGCACACATACACAAATGGAGCTGCCGCCACCCTGAGAAGTGATTTAGTCCCTGGTGCTCTTTACAAAATTAAATGTGTTGGGGTGACACTGGCTAATTATATAGGTTCCAGGTATACAGTAACACACCATCCGCACCTTGTATTGTGTGTTCACCTCCCTCAGTCAAGTCTCCTCCATCGCTATTATTCCCCTTTAGCTTATCCTGCCTCCTCTCATTCCCTCTTCTCTGGCAATAACCATACCATTGTCCAAGTTTTCTTTCTTTCTTTTTTTTTTTTAAAATATATTTTATTGATTTTGTACAGAGAAAGGGAGAGAGATAGAGAGTTAGAAACATCGATGAGAGAGAGTCATCGATCAGCTGCCTCTTGCACACCCCCCACTGGGGATATGCCCGCAACCAAGGTAAATGCCCTTGACTGGAATCAAATCCGGGTCCCTTTAGTCTCCAAGCCGACGCTCTATCCATTGAGCCAAACCGGTCTCAGCCCATCGTCCCAGTTTTCATTCGCTTAGTCCCTTCACCTTTTTTACCCAGCCCCCAACCCCTCCTCTTTGAAAGCTGCCAGCATGTTCTTCGTATCTATGAATCTGTTTCTATTTTGCTAGTTCGTTAGATTCCACATATAAGTGAGATCATATGATACTTGTCTTTCTTTGACTGGCTTATTTCACTTAGCATAATGCTCTCCAGGTCCCTCCATGATGTTGCAAATGGTAAAACTTCCTCCTCCTCCTCCCCCTCCCCCCCCTTCTTCTTTTTTTTCACAGCCGAGTAGTATTCAATTGTGTAAACGTACTGTGGCCATTTTATTTAGTTATCTATACTTACTAGAGGTCCGGCACATGAACTTCGTGGGGAGGGGAAGGGGTGCGCAAGGGGGATGTTTATACCCTTCAGCCTGGCCTGCACCCTCTTGCAATCTGGGACTACTGGCTCCTAACTGCTCCCCTGCCTGCCTGCCTGCCTGCCTGATCGCCCCTAACCCCTCATCTGACTGCCCCTAACTGCCTCTGCCTTGGCCCCCACCATGGTGGCTTCGTCCAGAAGGACATCGGGAATGTTGTTCGGCTGTCCAGTCTAATTAGCATATTGCACTTTTATTATTATAGATAGGCACCTGGGCTTCTTCCAAATCTTGGCTACTGTAAGTGAACATAGGGTGCATGTACCCTTTTGAATCAGTGTTTTGGGTTTCTTCTGATAAATTCCCAGCAGTGGGATTACTGAGTCGTAAGGCAGCTCCATTTTTAATTTTCTGAGGAAACTTCTTACTGCTTTCCATAGTATAGTTGAAATACTTTAAGTCACAGTTAAGCAAACAGACTCCAAGAGCCGGCTACACAGTAAGTGGTGGTAGAGTCCAGACTAGAACTTAGGACTCAGTTCCAACAGGATGGTCCCACCAGAGTAGCATGTCCAGGTGGGTGAGCTACAGGGAGCTTAGAGATCCTCAGCAGCTGGAAAGCCCTTGGTCAGGGAGTCTGGGCTTTCCATTTTCTCTGAGAAACAACACACACAGCGTAGTATCGGACAGCCCCTTCTCAAGGAATGGGCCAGCTAATAAATCTGGTCCTTCACACTGACAGAGACAAAGCATCTCCTGCGTCCGCTTCTCATTTTCTGACGCAGCAGAATCCCAGGCCTGAGTCGGCCCCATCGCTGCCCACGAATGCTCTGAAAATCTGAGGAGGCAGGTTCCACCTCCGCGCTTTAGGCTGGCTATGGAACAAGTGCAAGTCTCCATTACAGCTGTTCCTGTGCCATCCAGATGCCAGAGCAGGTTTATTTCCCACACACTATGCCACATAGCCCCCCTGCAAGGGGAGAGCAGTATAGAGCTCCTGGCCCTTTGAGAGATGCCAATCCTTGTTTTCAGCTATGCATGCATTTGGCTAGTAATAGCTAACTTCATTAAACTTCACTTATGTGCCAGGTACTGTGCCCTATCCTCCAAACGCACTGTCTATGTGAACCCTAGAAATGACTTACTGTGATTATTCTCACTGTACACTTAAGGAAGGGAGGCTTACCCATGCGAAGTCGTAAGTGGGGAGTAGGGTTCAGACTCAAACCCAGACCGACTGCAGCCCGACGCTCTTAACTGATGCCCTACATACACTCGACTCTTTCCAAAGTCACACTGAAAGGAAGCATGAATTCCGTATGCCAAGTGGCCCGAAAGTGACCCGGAAATTCTGTGCCCACAATCCCTACCTGCGCTGTGCACCTCTCCCATGTGGCTGCTCCTGGGTTGTATCACATGTTCTGGAAAATTATGCCTCTCCCCCCCCCCCCCCCCCCCCCCGGGGTGGTCTCAGGAACCTTGGAGTCTGAGGCAGGCACGCAGGTATAGTTTGAGGCTCCCCAATCCTGGCTTGTTTCTGAAGTGGGGCAACCTGGTGAGACTGAGTCATTAGCTTGTGGGTGGGCACTAACTCTAGGCAGTTCATCAGAAATGAACTGAACCAAATTAATGGACACTCAGTGCGTCAGAGAATTGTTGGAATGACATAGTTAACAACCCCAAAGGAAGAGATCCACATAAAACCAACTTAACCAATGTCTTAGAGGCACTTCACTGCCTGGTGTAACCATTAGATTTACCACGCTCACTGGCCCAGCCCGGTGCCCATTCGGTACTAGCAGGGACTCTGACGCGACGGACAGATCCACAGAACCTGTTAAATGACGGTTCTTTACAAGACCAAGACCTCATCTCTCCTGCTAAAGAGAACATGGATGCTCTTGAAGTTTGATGTGGATTTTATTTAGGTGAGCATGTTAGCTGTGGTTTACTTCAGTGACTGTAGCTCTCGCGAGATAATCGTGTCCGCCTCAAGGTGCTCCCTGTGGACAGCCCACATTATGAATGACAACAGCCACCACCTGAGCAGGAACTGAGCAAATATGGATGGACTCACACTCGAACAGACCCAGGGATCTGACTCTCCCTCTTGTTACTAACTGTCCAAACCCAGGCAAAGGAGACTCATCTCTAAAAAGTCAGGCCAGTGCTCCACAGCCACCCATCGGGACTAGCTAGCGGATCTTAATGGCCGATCAGGTCCAAGCAGCCGTGTCCTGCAGCCCCCCCCCCCCCCCCCCCCCAAGGAACACACACTCCCGCCGAAGAGAAAGCGGCTGAGGCGGGACCCTACCCAGCACCACAGGCCGCAGCTCCTCGCACTGGGCCACCTTCTGGGCTCACTCCTTGCCGCCTCTCCCCACAGCAAGTGCCCTGTGAGCATTCTCCATGCACTTCCCAGGGACCACAGCAGTGCTCCTGACCCTACAGATCCAGTCCACAATGCCTCCCCCCCACAGAACCCCCGTCTCCCTGTCTCTAGAGCGGTCTGCACACTTCTCTCCTCCAGTTAGGGAACACACAAGCAAAATTCTCCTTCCACAGGCATCAGCTACAACCAACCGTTTCAAGTAAATGACAAGTTATTTCAAAGAAAGCTGACTCGGAGAAAGAGGAACTGTGGAAATGTTCTTTAACAGAGACATGGAATGGTCACTCTGATTCCACTCACCCGGAAAAGGAAGGTCGGGGGTGGGGGTGGGGAATGCCTCCCAGCACAGCATGCCCCACCCCCACTGGGACCTAGCACCCTCAGGCGGTGGCATGCCCCGTCTGCCCCTCCTGGCCAAAGAGCAGCCACTCTGGCAGTCATCAGGCAGAGACAAAGCGAGATTCAACGGAAAATAAATTTGCCTCCGGTTTTGAAAAGGAGGTGGTCCTGGAGTTTCCCACAGGGCTTCCCTGTCCAGGTTCCAGGGAGGGTCCCTGGGAAGAGGAAGCATTCAGCGTGGCATTTTGCAAAGGTTTTCTCCACAGCGAGCCCATGGCACGTGAGGAACGTGGACCGAGGACTCCGCTCCTGTGCGAAGTGCTCCGTCCCTTTCAGCTGGTGCTGGCTGGTCACCACCCCGCCAGCCTCAGTGCACGGGCTGAGGGCGGGCCTCTCCTTCGAGAGAATGGCAGTTTGTGACAACGTTTGGTACGGACCGGAATTCAGACCAACCCCGAGGGGCCAACCAACCCGAACGGAGTGCGCGGCGAGGCGCGAGGGAGGCAGCGTGTGAGAAAACACGCAACTTGGGGCGATCCTCGTCCTGCGGCCGCAGTTTCTTGCTGAGCAACTTTAAAAGCAGGTTTCCTAACCTTCCTAGGTTTCCGTTTCCCCACCACATCAATGCTTTCAACCTGTTTTCAGTCTCAAATGTTCTGCTTGCCTGACATCTTAAGGGAAAAACCAATATAACAGAATATAAAGTAACTGTCACAGAGTGAAGCAAAATGTGGTGAAATGGAAGGAAGACATCAACCTCCTTTCCCTACAATACTCCAGCAATGCCTCCTGAGAGGGGTCCCCATGGCCCGGTTTGAAAAAAGAACACACTGGATATGTTCTAAGATTCTACGAGGGTCTTTTTTCTGCTTTTTCCTAACCTAAATTCAGTATACTTAATGCTATGACTTAGTCTTGTTCAGAATCAAAATTATGGGTCACACACCAACCCACTTTAGGCGAACACTGCAGAGTCCTGACCCTTTACCACCCAGCAAGAGCTCAAAGCCATGCCTCCACGCTGCTGTCCGGATAGAATGGAAGCAATCTGCAAGTCACATAAGGAGGCAAGTCTTTCCGACAGTCTCCTAGACTGACAGATTGGGGCAGTGGCTAAACCTCTCCAAGGATGAGAAGTCCTGCCCTGTGCAGTGTGGCTACAAGTCCTTGTCAGTTGTCTGATCACGATCTACAGCCTCAGGACAGAGGCAGGCCAGGCTCCAGGTCCTGGGGCTTGCCTTCTAGCAGAGCGGGCAGAACAGAACAGGAAATGGACGAGGCTTCCCCACACTATAACCAGGCTTCCATGCTGCAGCCTAGCCCAGCTCCCAGGACCCTGCCTAGCAGGCCCAGCCCCCAGGACATCAGGGAGTCATCAGCCCCAGGCCTGCCCCGCCCTGCAGTCAGGGGGGTAGGTGCTGCCATACGTGGTTTGTTTTGCCACAACAAAAGCAAGTCATCACTCAAGACTGACTTGTAATTCTATTCTGATGTATGGGATTGCAATAGGTCTCATCTGCATGTTTTAGAGATGATTTGGCACTTTGCCCCTTCCATTTTCTACTTTCAACAACACAACTTCAAAGAATTAGACAAGAGTTTTAGCCACTTCCAACCTTTTCTCTCATTATTTCATTAAGTTAATACGTTAAATTCTACTTTTAGTCATTCGTTAAATGGCCAGGTGTGGTGGTAATCTCCTTGCTTTCCCCAAAGAAATAAGACCCTCCATTGCCTAGAAAAGCAGATCCAGAACTAGTGAAACTTGATTGGAATTCAAAGACACTAACTCAATTAAAATGCAGTTCTCCTGTGCAGTGAGCTTCAGGACATGCTGGAAGAACTGGTCAGGTTCCCTGGTACCAACCTCTGTAAACACAGAGGCCAGTGTAAGTGAGGGCGAGCTGGGGCCGGGCTAACTGCAATTACCCTGCTTCCATAGAGTTACCCCTCTTCACTCCCCAACGGGCAGCAGCGTGTGGGGAGCTGGCGCCCTGCAGCACGTCCACCAGAACAGCAGCAAAGCCTGAGGAACTGGACGCTAAGGCCACGCAAACAGCCACATGCAAGTGGCACCTACCGGCCCACCTTTCAGCAGTTAGTCCAGGAGTCCCTCAAGTTTAAGACACAAATTCACTGGCAATCTAGACTAACCAGACCAGCTCCTACTAAGTTCCTTTAGATTTGTGGAGTCTTTATTGAAGCACGAAGCATGTTTAGTGGCCAATGTAGGAAGCAATGGGGTCTCCCTGCATTCGAGCCCCCTCTACCCATCCTCCCCATTCAGAAATTATTCAAGAGCCACCAGTCTCCAACTGGCTGATGACACCTCAGCCTGCAGACTATTTTCACACTTGAGTTATAATAAACCATTGCTATGAAGATGAATAGAGGACAGTTTAATAATCTATTGCCTAGAGCAGTGGTCAGCAACTCATTAGTCAACAGAGCCAAATATCAACAGTACAACGATTGAGATTTCTTTTGAGAGCCAAATTTTTTAGACTTAAACTATATAGGTAGGTACATTGTTATTACCTTAATTAGGGTACGCCTAAGCTGGCCTTTGCTAAAAACTCAAGGGGCCAAAGAGTCATATGTGGCTCACGAGCTGCAGTTTGCCAACCAGGGCTAGAGAGCGTTTGTAGTCCAGCATTAGGATACAAAGTCCAAAATTCTGTAACACAGGCCAAAGCCAAATTATGTATGTACTAAAGGCCTGGTGCAAAAAATGAATGCACTTGGCCAAGCGGGGGTGGGGGTAGGGGGAGAAGGTTCCTCAGACCAGATTGCAGATTGCCAGAGGGCATAGGCCAGGCCAAGGAACCCCACCAGTGCACAATCGGGCCGGGGAGGGACGCAGCAGATTGGCCAGCTAGGGAGGGACCACAAGAGGGCACAGGGCATGTCCAGCCCTCTCGCCCAGTTCCAATTGGCCAGACCCTAGCAGCAAGCTAACCTACCGGTGGGAGTGTCTGCCTGCTGGTGGTCGGTGCTCGTCATAGTGAGCAGTTGAGTGGCTTTAGAATATCATTAGCACATTATGCTTTGATTGGTTGAACGGCTGGCTGACTGGACATTTAGCATATTAGGCTTTTATTATATAGGACTAGAGGCCCGATGCATGAAATTCATGCAAGGGGGTTGGCCCTCACAGCCACAGTGGCTGCTCTCAGCTTTTGTAGCCGCTGAGGCAGCCCCGGCTTCATCCAGAAGGTCGTTCGGCTGTCTGGTCTAATTGGCATATTATGCTTTTATTATTATAGATTATTATAGATGAGAATTACAAAGGAATTCTCCATTCCTGAGCTACACTGCAGTACAGAGGGGGAATCTATTGTTTGCCTCACTCCAGTTGTGCACTCTAGTCACTTGCTTGCTAACTAAAAGACTCTTTTTGCCTTCAAATTGGAATTCAGTAATTCAGTACCAGGCTCTATTCCATCCCCTTCAGCAACCCCAAGACTGCCCAGGAATCTCTACTCAAGTTCTGACAGTCCACCTACCCACGCTACTAAAGTACTAGAACCTACAATTTCTGATTCATTTCCCTAAACAATGAATGGTTTTCTTTCTAATACTGACTTTACTACAAATAGATCAAACAATGTGTAAGCCTTCCAACTACTTGGCTCAAAGAACCAATTCACCCAAAGAACACACTAGTCACTGCTGTGTGGTTCAGAAGAACACGTCCAGGAGGGGCCCTGCCAGTGGACAACCTGGTCAAGGTGAGGTGGGAAGTAGCTGACTACTGGAAATGAATGGCCCCAACAAATGGCAAAAGGCAGTTGCATCCCTTGGTTACATGGAGTCCAAAGACACAGACAGAGTGGGCCTGAGCCCACCACAGTCATTTATCTGATATGATCCACCGAGCGAACTTTCGGCACCAACCCACATCTCAGCTGAGCGTTACAAGTCACTAGGCAAACTGGACATGAGTAGAAACACTGCAACATAACACCCACCTCCCTGAAAAAACAACTTTAAACTTAGATCTCCATTGTCATCTTTACAGAACAACAGGAGCACGTTACCATTTGCCCACCCTCACCCCTAAATTCATGCATAGCTGGAAGCAAAGGAGGATTCAAATACTAAAACATACTTGGGGTACTTGTCATACAGTTTTAAATAGTAGCATACAGGCTGTAAGGAAGAAGGTATGCTCTCAATTATGAAGGTTGAGATTTACCTGCCAGAAAAAGCCCACGTGACTTCAGCCACCTCCTTTCCCATTCTCAGCTGGGTGACTGCTTTATTCAAGTTGCAATAGCCCATCAGTAGCTCCTCTAGGAAAGGCAGTAGGAAGGATCAAAAGGAGCACCCATCTTGTTCTTACGTGCCCACCTATTGTGAGCCCAGCCCCTCCTCTCCCACTGGGCGCTCTTCACTCTCCCCTTTGCTCACGGCTCTGAGAACTGCTCCCCACTCCACAACCCTCCACCTCCCCTCCTTCCCGTCCCTCCAGAACCTGCCTCGGCCACTCCTGCTAGGTCCTGCCTCTTAGCAGCGCTTTTTAGTTAAAGCTCAACTCAGTGTCACCTCCTCGGAAAGGTGTTCCTGCACTGCACGCCATCACTCTGCATCACCACTCGTTTTCGTTGGCTTCATGGAAATCTGGCTTACATGCCTTTTTATTGTGTATTCCCGCCCGGAACCTGATGTGCGATTCCTAAGAGCGGACATCACGCATGTGTTCGCCTTTGTATGCCCAGGGCCCCCAACACCAGCTCAGCCTGTAGCCGCTCACAAATGCTTCTTGAATGAATGAATTTTGGACATTTTATTCAATGACTCCAGATCAACTAAGGTGAGAGCAGCAGCCATCCTTTCGTTGTTTCTGTGAAAGACCTCAACATGCTGTTACTTGTAAAATCAAAGCATTACATTGTTTTATCAGACGCGGAGGAGTAGGTTAACAGTTCTCACATCAATATGCTCTCCCTTTAACCTAAGGAGCCCCAAAATTAGACACTATCTCTTAAAGTTCTTCAGAAAACAGTTCCAGGTTCAACAGAGGATTTCCAAAGAAAATATCAACAACGAAACAGGAGCCATCACCGTCACTGTGAAAGCCGGGTGGCAGGCTGAAGGGGCACATTTCTTGGTGTATGTTTGTCTGTTCTGTATGTTTTTTTTAAAGCCAACAGAACAACAATAAAGAGACCTTTTTCCCAGTCATTCTTTGCTTTCTTCAAGTAATTTTTTCACATCTGTTGTTGGTTTCTTTTCTTCTTTAAAGCAAAACTAAACAGGTCACATTTTCTCATTTAAGGTCACCTATACAAAGAAAATCGGCTAAATAAGATGGGAATCAGAACTAGCCGAATGTGTCCCTGAAACCTTGTGGGCCAGACACAGATAGGGGGTGGGGGGAAGGCGCTACTGTCCAAGGGTAGAAACAGAAAAGTAATATTGGGTTTTCTGTTCTCTGAAATGCCGTGAGGTGTGGGTGGAGAGAAACAGAATCCAGAATTAGCCTGACATCAAGCCATTCTGGAAAGAGTTGGCACCATGCACATTCCTCACGCGGAAAGTATTCGGAGCAGCAGACTGATTCCGGGCCGGGCCGCTCAGGAATCCACCGGGAAGGCCCCTCTGGCGGAGGGAGCTCCGGCCTGGGTGCTCTCCACGTGGCAGCCTGTGCCCGAGCACTTACAAAGCTGCCTTTACCGGGAGTCCTGGATGGAGGCTGAACCCCACATCCAAAGGAGGGGGAAAGGCACCGAGTTCCATAAAGAAAAACACACACCTCGATAACCACAGAGAACTGCCGTGGCAGCCAGGGCTGAGTTGGGGAATGGGGGTAAGACGTGAAGGCAGGGGGTAAGGGGTGAGGGCAGGGGGGAGGTGAGGGCAGGGGGAGGGAGTGAGGACAGGGGGTAAGGGGTGAGGGCAGGAGTTAAGGGGTGAGGGCAGGGGGAAAGGGGTGAGGACAGGGGGAAGGAGGTGAGGGCAGGGGGAGGGGTGAGGGCAGGGGTGAGGGAAGGGGGGAGGGGGTGAGGGAAGGGGGGAGGAGGTGAGGGCAGGGGGAGGGGGTGAGGGCAGGGGTGAGGGGGTGAGGGCAGGGGGAGGGGTGAGGGCAGGGGGAGGGGTGAGGGCAGGGGGGAGGGTGTGAGGGCAGGGGGGAGGGTGTGAGGGCAGGGGGGAGGGTGTGAGGGCAGGGGGGAGGGTGTGAGGGCGGGGGGGGGGGTGAGGGCAGGGGGGAAAGGGTGAGGGCAGGGGGGAGGGGGTGAGGGCAGGGGGGAGGGAGGAGGGCAGGGGGGAGGGGAGGAGGGCAGGGGGAGGGGGTGAGGGCAGGGGGAGGGGGTGAGGGCAGGGGTGAGGGGGTGAGGGCAGGGGGGAGGGTGTGGGGCAGGGGACAAGCAGCACGTTTGTCACGCCGCCCTTTACAATTCAGGATTCGGGCAAAGCCTTCCCACCTCCTACCCCGGCCGGATGGCGGTCCCACAGCGAAGGGCAGAGGAAGGCCTCGGTCGAGCCCCTCCACCGGCTGTTACTGATTAGAGGGCGGGGCGGGCGGGAGGACCGGCGGGAGGGAGCGGGTCCCCCCGCCGCGCTCACCCACAGGACGGCCCGCACCGGCGGCGCTGGCGGAGGCGGGGCCGGGCCAGGTTTCCGGCCTCCTCTCCCCCCGGAGCCAGTCCGGACGAGGCGCCGACTTCCACTCCCCGGCCGCCCTCGCGGGGACCACCCGGCCCTCAGCGCGCCCTCCTCCTCCATTCGGGCCCGACACTCACAGTTGCTCCAGAGGTTCCTCCAGGGAAACCCTTTCTGGCGAGGACGGCGGCCCGGCGGGTCCAAAGCACCTACCATCCCCGCTCGCGTTCCCAGACTCCCGGCTCCGCCGCCGCCGCCGCCGCCTCAGCCGCCGCCACCTCTTCCCCGGCGGCCCACCGGCCGCGGCCGCCCCGAAGCCCCGCCCCCCCATCGCCGGCGCAGCATCACTTCCGGTAACCCCGCTGCCGCGGCTCCGAAGAGGAACAGAGGGGCGGGGCGGGGCGGGGCGTGCGTCACGACGTGCGCACGTCGGGAGCGTCGCCGAGGGATCGTTGTGAGTGCACAGGCCAGGCCACGTGGAGGCGGGCGGCGGGCGTTGGGCGGAACCACCGGGGCCGGGGGCGGGCGGCGCGCGGGCCGGGAGGGGCGGGGCGCCGGGGCTCCGCGGCGGCGGGTGTGCGGTTCTAGGGGCTCGGCGGCCGCAGACCTGGTCGGCTCTCCCGTGTCCGCTCGCGCTGCGGCCCGGCCGCTGGGCCCGCCTGGCGTGCGCCGCGCTCCGTGGGCGCCCGCGCGGCCTCTTCGCGGCGCGCGGCGTCCAGCGCTTCTGAGGGGAGGGAGCCGGACCGGCGCGGCGTGAGTGCGGGGACGGGACGCGGGCTCCGGCGGAGACTGCGGGGCGGCCGGGCTCCGGCGGAGACTGCGGGGCGGGCGGGCTCCGGGCGTCTGGGGTGGGGCGAGGGGTCGGCGTCGCTAGGAGACGCGCCTGTGTGACCCCAGCCTGGCGGGGCGGGCGGCCGCGGCGGGAGGCGCCCTGGGCCCCTGGGCGCCGGCGCGGATGGGAGACCGCGGGGCCTGGCGGGCGGAGCTGGCCGGGACGCGGGGTCGAGGCCGCCTTTCTGGGGCCGGGAGAGCCGCGCCGTCCCCGCGGGGCGCCCGGGCTGCGCGCCGCGGCTTCATTGGCGGCCGAGAAGGCGAGGTCAGTGGGAGGAGGCCGGCAGCCTGTGCCCGAGACCGCGGCGCCGGGGGTTGCGGAGGGGAGCGCCGCCACACCTGCAAGGTGGCTGCGAGGAGAGGAAACGGGCCGGGGGCTTTCTGGGGGAGCCGCAGGGAGGGCCCCCGGGGAGCGGCGGGGAGGGGCCTGCGGCCGGGACGGGGCCCTGGCTGAGCGGGCGCGGGAGGAGGAGCGGGCTCCGTCGAGCAGCCGTGGCCAGGCCCGGTCTGTGTTTGTCCCGGAGGTTTAGGGGCGGGGGTGCCGGCCCAGACTCAGGCTCAGAACGCACTGGGGCTGCTGGGTGTTGGGCGGCGGCCGCCCGGAGCCAGGGAGGAGGCGGTGCTGCAGCCGCCGTGGGAATGGAGAGCTAACTTCACAGCGCGCTTTGTTTTGTTTTGTGTTTAAAAGAGAACATTTATTTTAAAAGTTACAGAGACAAAAGAAGAGCCCTTGGAACGTGAGAGCGATCATGGCAAAGGCACCCTCTTTGGAGGGGCTTCGGAGGGGGACTTGCTGAGCCGCCGCGGGCGGGACAGGAGGGGGACCCGCGCTCCCTGTGAACGCAGTGGACCGGGTGAGTGCTCCTGACCCGGTGGAGATGCTGAGAAGCTGCGTTTGCGGGGCAGGGAAGGCACAGGCCGTGAACACAGGCGGGGACTGGCTTCCAGGTGGCCTGGGCTCCGCACTCCGGGGGCTCTTGACGTTGGAAATTACCCGCGAAGGAAACACGGAGGCCCCTTAATATCCTGGAAAAGGGGCCCACTCCGGCAGCGTCTGCTCCCCCTCCAAGCCCCCGCGGTGCTTTGGGACTGGTGCCCCGTGTTGGGCTGTGTGTCTCAAGCCAGCCTGGCTTGGCTTGCTGTGTGTCCCCCTCAGACGAGGCTTGGTATCCTGGCTCCTAGTGCCCACGGGTGGCCCGCTGGGTGGGAGCAGTGTTCCTGGGATGCCAGCCGCAGCCCAGCAGCTTCTGCAGGGGTTTTGGGCCCTGCTGCCACCGCATCTGGTGTGGTCAGTCTCATCACATCGGAACAGGGAGGCCTGGGCTCAGCCTCGTCTGCGGTGCCGCCCAGAGGCTGGGGAGGGGGGGCCAAACAGTGCTGCCGGTAAACATTGTTCAGCCACTTACTAACATTTAAAAAGTGGGCATTTGAGGCGTTGTTTCCCAGCATGTTGTCAGTTTGGCTCAAATAAACATAAATTTTTTAAATAAATAAAAATTGGACATTGAAATCCAGATTTTCAGCTTCATTTGAAAAAAGATTATGTGGCGGTAGCAGCAGCCGGAGTTCCTACCCGCCGCCAGAGTTCTGCTGCTTTCCTGTGTGTAGTGCCCTCCCCTCCCCTCCCCCACCCCCCACCTACCTGACCCCCGGACATGGGTGTGCGAAGTGGGTGGAGAGCTGTGCAGTCCGCATGGAGCCACCGGCTCCCTGCAGCTGGTTACGTCAAACATCAGGTCCCGCTCCTCCGGTGCTCTCACCATGGCTCACTGCCACGGGCTGCCCGTGCCCAGGGGCATTCAGTCTGCGGTGGAGCTGGGCGGTCCTGGTGCCAGTGGTCTCACTGAGACGGACAGTCGTTCCCACGCGAAGGAAGGACCTTTGTGTGGGAAGGAGCTCGTGCCTCGAGCTGAGCAAAGTGGATTTGATGGTGAGGGTACCTGGGAACTACCATGGCAGGAGGGTCCTGCCGCGGGGAGGCATGCACCAGATGGTGGGTCAGCCTCGGGGCTGGAGGGCCAGCTGTATCTAATGTTAGGGGGAAAGTACTTTTTCAGTTTCCTAACCAGATCCTTAGAAATCAATCCGGAAGGAGGGATGTGAACATTCACTTAAATGTAAGTGTTTGGTTTGTGGACTTCCCTAATTCCTGTGATGAGTTACAATCCCGAGTAGCTATGAATGAAGGAGCGGGTTTGATCGTTGGCATGGAGTTGGTCTTTATCTGTCTCCAGCCCACACACACTTCCCAGCTCCACTGACTGACCCCTTACCTTGTCTTCACCTCAGAACACGCAGATAAGGACCAGCTTGCTTTATTGCCTGGAAGTCAGAACGTTGGTTTGAGCTCCAGGCAAAAAGGATTGCTATCCTGGAGGGGGAAACAGCTGAAATGTCCCAGATACAGTAGCCTGTGGTGTCCCCTTACCAGTGCAGTCTCGTGTGTTCCCTGCCTGGTATATTTAGAATGGGTGTGCTTAACCCATGACATCTTGTTTGGGAGAGTTTAAGTCTCCAGACGTCAGTAGTTCTGTTTTTCCCTGTGTTCTAAAGATTCCCATATTACAGGGCCTGTCCTTTAGGTAAACTAAAACATGACCTGCCCTCTGTCCCTCATAGCAGTTGTGTGAGTTGGGACCTCCATTGTCGCTTTCTTTGTAAAAGACACTGTTCAGAAAGTAGCTATGATGTGATTGAGTATGCCACACAAGCTTTGAGATTTGCAAAACTGGGTGGCATTTATTGTACTTCCCTTTTGTGGATTCCAGTAACCAAAGCCTGAACCCTGGCAAAAAAGTCTGGAGTGTATGTGTGTGAAGGGGAGGGAGGAGGCAGGGTGGTTGCCAGGTTGATGGAGGGCAGGAGGACGGAAGTGGAGGCACAGTTCAGCTTGAAGGCCATTGGTCTGAGTGAGGATGATGCCAACGGGATATGGATGTACACCAGAATGCAGGGAGGATCTCGGACCTGGGAGAAAGTGCCCTGAGGATGAACAAGGAGCAAGAGTAAAGGAAGGAGAATAGGAAGGAAGCTGACCCTGCTGCTGGTGTTGGCATCTGCGTTGTATTTCCAGTAGGAAGTGTGCTCTGCGGTCTGAAGATAAACGGTGTCTCCAGCAGGGCAGACATACGAACAATAGTCTGTACGAAAGGGGTTAGAATGAGCAGAGGGAATCAGCGTTAGGAAAACCCATTGCTACCACAAAGCAGCACGTCTGCATCAGGCCTCCGTTTCCTTCCTCTCTGCAGAGGGCTCAGCAGATAAATGCGGCCTGGCCTCCGTCCTCCTGCTCAGGTGGGTGTGCCCTGTTAGCGCCCCAGTGCTAAGTGTTTGCATGGAATATCTAATGAATGATTCTCACTACAACTCTGAAGGAGGTTCTATTGTCGCCCATTTTACATTTAGGAATATGGGGCTCTGGAAGACCCCCAGTGCGGAGAAGTCTGGATTTCTTAGTTTATTACTTGCATTAATCTGCCTCTTACAGATGTGGAAAAGCTCCAGACTGAGACAGGCATTACCTACTCTGCTGCCAGGGCCAACTGGCTTCAGTGTTCGAGCATGTCGGCTCCTTAGAGTTTCTTCAAATGAAAACTTTTGGGTTTAGTTTTGACTCCTTAATCATTTGAGTGTGATGAGCCCTATTTCCCAAAAGGATTATTAAAAAAAAAGTATTGAGAACCCCATTTTCCTTGTATGTTTGGTTCTAAGTTTCATAGAAACAAAGAACACCACTTTGGTCCAGTGGATGAACCCTAAGGGGCCTGAAATGAACTGAGGGAGGCTTCCTCCAGCCCTGCCTCTCACACTGCCTGCGTGGGATGGACAAGGCTCCTCCCCCGGAGCACGGAGCCCGCAGTGGCTCAGCACCAGCACTGTGGGGGGAGTTCGTGTTTCTAAATGCACCAGGCCTCCATGGGAAAACGGGGCCCACACGGCACCACCTTTCCAAGATGCCTCAAAGCCATGAGGTACGGGAAGAGAAGTTGGAGTGCATTCGTCCTGGGGAGGAAAATGCCCCAGGGGCAGGTCCTGAAAACGAGTTGTTCCGAACTTTGCTTTTCTGCCCTTGGTTTGTCTGTACACTGTCTCCAGTAGAAGGCAGAGCCCCCTGAGGGTTCAGCGTTGGGCATGTTGACATTCCTGAGACCAGAGTCGTGCTCTCAGTTTGTCGGAAAAAGGGGATGTGCATCTCTGCTCTTGGTGCCCGTGTTCATGCTGCGAGGCCTTCCACAGCGGGAAGGGCGAAGTGGGCAGCGGCTCCGGGCCTCAGGTAGGCCAGGGCCTGCATGTGCTGCATGAAGGGCGCTCCTGCTCCTGACGGTCCGTGGGGCCTGAAAGGTTGGTGACCGCTGCTCAGGACACCTGGGAGTTGGGTGGCTGGGGCCGGGGACACACACACACACACACACACACACACACACAATATAGCCATTCCAAGTGGAGGCTCCGCGGAAGGAATGTGTAGGCTGGGCAGCAGGTGCCTCAGGAGCAGCTTCCAAGCCCTCTCAGGCCCACGGTCACAGTTTGTACAGCTGTTGACCTGCTTATTAAACACGCTGGAATATTTTGGAATGCATTTATTTAAAGGCAGCTGTATCACTACAAAATGAAATTACTTTAAGTCATGGTTTGGTGGGCAGGAGAAAACATTTTTATTGTTCACCAAGAATCACCTCCCAGCCAATCTCCGGGCTGCCTGCGGTAGGGGAAGCTTCTCCGGCTACGACTGCGGCCGGTGCAGCGGCAGCCTCATCATCCTCATAATACAGCACCGGCTGCACCTGGCCTGCTGGTAACTAATTAGCTTGGGACTGATTTTAAGAAAATAGGCCCCTTTCCAAATCACAGTTTCTTCCATTCACACTTCATATCTTATTTTTTCTTATTCTGGGATTTGGGATTAAGGAGGTAAAAAGAAGCAGAGTTTAAAGAAATATCTACTATCTATATATATAAAAGGCTAATATGCAAAGTCCTTTGAGGAGTTTGACCTGAGACTGGGAATCCATTGCTTGCTGTGACGTGTGCTGACCACCAGGGGGTGGTGCTGAATGAAGGAAGGCCCCAAGCGGCCTGATTGCAGGCCAGGCCTAGGGATCTGACTACCCGTTCACAAATTTCATGCACTAGGCCTCTAGTCCAGCGTTTTTCAACCGCTGTGTGTGCCGCGAGATGTTGCCTGGTGTGCCGTAGGTGCAGACAAGACAAGAATTTTATAATTTTTCACTATTTTGTTTACTTAATATTTCATAATAAAGTAATTATAAAATACTTTCTTTGTGTTTATTTGATTCCTATTCAAGAGAATTACTTTATATATAGTCAATATAGGCACAGAGTTAAATTTTTTAACATTTTCTAATGGTGGCGTGCCTCGTGATTTTTTTCATGAAACAAGTGTGCCTTTGCCCAAAAAAGGTTGAAAAACACTGCTCTAGTCAATCATAAGAATGAAAGTTACAGAATTTTTACTGTAAAAATTATGTAAGAAGAGACTTAAGGCTGTTCATACTGCAGTTCGGTTGTGGGCCTCTGAACAGTTTCGCATTTCTGACGTCCTGTGGGAATCCTAGCAGACAGATCAACCCCTGAAACTAGGGAGGAAGGAAAAGGGCTGTCGGTTCTGCATCCGTGAGAGGTCAGCGATGGTTTGGGGAATAAATGTTGGTTTCCAGCCATTAAATCCATAGAAGGAAGGCTCCTAGGGAAAAGATACTTTTCTAAACAAGTTGCTTCCCAGGAACAGAGACAAATATAAATCAAAAGGATAATAACTTTATATATGGCTGATGATGTTTCTATTATAGAATCACAAGCTTCCATAGGACGAGATGTTCCTTTATTCAGCAGTCATCTGTTGACTAGCAGTTCTGCACCTTGCCAGGTGCTGAGCATTCAGCAGTGAATATGATGGATGTGGTTACTGTCTCCATGGAGATTACAGTCTTTGGGGGAAGACAGACATCTTAAGTGATCACTGCTACAACGGAGAAATACAAGTTCATCAGAGAGCCCTGATCTGCTGTATATGATAAGGCATAGGGGGAGGAGGAGAGATCATCCAAGACCTCCATGTTTTCAAAGAGAACTAAAGGATGACTAGGGGTGGTAAGGTACATGGGAAGGGTCAGGAGAGAGCCTTCTATATAGAATAACAGGTCCGTAACCCTCAGATAAGAAAGAATGAGTTCCCTAAAGAATTGAAAGATTCTAAAAAGAACAACAGGCACATTTTTTTCTTGCGCTCCTCCCTCCCCCCAAGAGTTCTCCATCCATTCCTTTTCTTAATAATTGAACCAGTAGGCCACCAGAGTCAGTATCCAACTGTCCTAGGAATAAAGCCTGAGGTCTGCTGACCACAGGATGTTGGTCAAGCTCAAGATAACACCTTTGCCTCAGATGGGTTTCAGCTGCAGGTCCTGAAACAGTGAGACTGGAGGGGCCACACCCTCAGAAACCAGACAAAGGCTCTGATGGGTAATGAGGGCCACGTCCACTCCTGTAGCCAGCACGATGGCTGTTTCCCATAACCCATTTCCTGGAAGCCCTGGGAGGCCAGGTCTTAGCATTAACATGCCTGTGACTGGGCCGGGCACCATTGCCTCGCCTATAAACCTGTCCTTCCTTTGCTGCAAACTCCTGTTCCCGTCGGATTGAGCGATGGAGGCGGGCAGGGAAACAGCCCCTCAGTCCAGTAACAGGCAGGCTTTCTGTGCCAGTGATGATGGGGAGGAGACGTCACCATCTCCCTTTCAGGTTTGGTCTCCAATACTCAAACGTTAAAAGTGCTTTGAAATGGCCTGCTAAGTACCAGTTGCTCAGCCTGTTACCAGCGGTGCCCTCATTACAGGCTCCTGGGTCAGGCGCCGGTGCGTGATCAGTCGCTGAGGTTTTTGGAGGAGAGGAGGAAACCAGTTAAATCAGACCTAGCAGGATGCTGTATGAACGTGCCCGGCTCTGCCTCCGGCCCTTTGACGGAGGTGAGGCAGTCTTCGCAGCCGTGGTGACAGACTCCCGCCCACAGGAACTGACTCAGACGGTCATGGGAAACAAGGAATTTGAGGGAGAGCCGGGAACTCGGGACCCTTTCCTCAGCAGGACAGCGCCACCATCGCACCTGGGTTGTCATTAACCCTGGCCACAGAGCATGATGCTCTTTCTCGGTTTTTGTTACTCCTTCTAAGCAATCTCTGAAGCATCGTGGACGTCAGAACCTTGACGTTCCCTCGGTCCATTCCCTTGTGAACTGGGTGAAGTCGTGCTTTCAAACTTTGCATCAAACAGCTAGCCTTGGCTCAGTCTTCGTTCTCGGGAAAGGCACCGCCGGGATGGGTGGGACGGGCAGTCATGGGTGAGAGACTCCCTGCAAGGTGACTTCCTGGTGAGCACGTGCACTTTCCGGCTGACACCTCCGGCAGGCTCCCATCTCCGTCCTCCAGCTGCCGAGTCCTCAGACCTGGGCTGCAGCACTCCATCGGCCCGGCCTGGCCAGCTGGCCGCAAGCCAGGGTCCCGGGGAGGAGGCCCCGGGCCTGGCCACCGCTCCTCTCTGACCTGTCCCCCTCTTGGCCTCCACGTGAGAGTCAGGCAGGGCCCATGCCCCAAGTCTGCCTAATGGGGTCCTCCAGGCGTGGGCTACCTCTCCTGATTTAAAATTAATAGCAGAGAAATAGGCTGAAGTTTTTTCCCAAGTAAAAGAAGAAAATACCTAACGCCCAGCAGCAGGAATGTGTACACGAGCGACTTCAAACAGTGGACTGAAGGGCAGTAAGAACTGATGAACTAGCTCAGTGGTCGGCAAACTGCGACTCATGAGCCACATGCGCTCTTTGGCCCTTGAGTTTTTAGCAAAGGCTAGCTTAGGAGTGCCCTAATTTAGGTAATAACAATGTACCTGCCTATATAGTTTAAGTTTAAAAAATGTGGCTCTCCAAAGAAATTTCAATTGTCGTACTGTTGATGTTCGGCTCTGTTGACTAATAACAGATGCCACTGGACTAGAGCTAAAGGAACAGCATGAGGGGCCTCACCTCACAGAAATGGGCAAAAAAAGCAAGTGACAAGAAGGCCAGGCCTCTCTCCGGCCCGCGGAGATACAGTGCTTAAACGTGTGAAGCAAGACTGTTGTCGCATTGACTATACAGGTGGTGAGACAAACCGGAGCTGGACTTGGAAGAGGGACAGAGGGGGTCTCAGCTATAGTTTGTCCTTTAAGGCTCATTGTGACTGTGGCTGTAATTACACTGCTCTCCGTGTTGTTTGGCACATCTGGAATATTGCAGGATATTCACAGGAATTTAATTTTTAAAATAGTTACTTTGGGGAATGCGTTTAGGTGGGGAAGCCAGGTTCTCTCCACATGAAAACATTGTTGTCTTAGAGTCATCACTGAGATTTTCACTCTGCACGCACAGTGCTGGGGGGGGGGGGGAGGAGGTGGGCAACAGCGCGGGGAACCTTCGCAGCAGGTGACGGTGAACGAAGGCGGCATCGAGCCTGCAGACCCCATTTGTGTGCCTTCATGGTACCCACATTTCCAAAGTGATGCATTCGTGTCTGTTTTGAGATTTCATCCTCTGAAGTCTGGAAGCCACCTGCTAAGCTATCTGGAAACCTGGCATCGCTAGGCCCTCTGGCTACTGGCAGCCACTGGCTAGACCGAGCAGCGCTTCCCCTCTAAGGGGGCGTGTCCTCGACTTTGGCCACTGTCCCCTGCCAGGTCCGCGCTGGCCCTGGAGGAGGCTGAGTTGGCCCTGCATGGGGTCCGGTCATGGGAACTGCCCGCTCCCGCACGGGGTTAGTGCAGACCACACAACACAGCGCACACACCGAGCCGCGTCCGCACTCTGGCAGCTAGGACGGGAGGTGTGCTCGGCTCCCTGTGTGTGTGTGTGTGTGTGTGTGTGTGTGCCCGCGCAAACCAAACGGCTGTCCTGGGAAACACTGGGTGATGCCACCCTGTGTGTGTGTGTGTGTGTGTGTGTGCCTGCGCAAACCAAACGGCTGTCATGGGAAACACTGGGTGATGCCGCCCAGCAGCCTGGGGAAGCGTCTGTCCCGTTACAGAGCTGACCTCTAACGTGCCTCTTGCAGGTGCCTCTCCGCTCCGGAGCCCGGGAGCCGGGATGGCCGCGGCCACTAGACCGGCTGTGCTGGGCCTGTACCGCCGCGTGCTCAGGCTGGCCCGGCGGTGGCAGGCGGCGTCCGGGCGGCCGGAGGACAGCGCCCGGGAGCAGCAGGACATCCTCCGAGAGGCTAGGACGCTGTTCCGGAAAAACAAAGGCGTGAGTAGCCTCGTCAGAGGCACAGGACGGAGAGCGGCTTCCTGTGCGAGTCAGTTCATGTCTGTCCGAAAGCCGGAGGGCTGAGCAGCCACAGGCAAAGCGGGGGCTGCGAGGTCTCTCTCGCACCGGAGCCCCTTCCCCTCCCCCTCCCCCTCCCCTCCCCTCTCCCCCTCCCCCTCCCCCTCCCCTCCCCCTCCCCCTCCCCCTCCCCTCCCCCTCCCCCTCCCCTCTCCCTCCCTCTCCCCCTCCCCTCCCCCTCCCCCTCCCCCCTCCCCTCCCTCTCCCCCTCCCTCTCCCCCTCCCCTCCCCCTCCCCTCCCCTCTCCCCCTCCCTCTCCCCCTCCCCTCCCCCTCCCCTCCCCCTCCCCCCTCCCCCTCCCCTCCCTCCCCTCCCCCTCCCCCCTCCCCCTCCCCCTCCCCCCCCCCCTCCCCCCTCCCCTCCCCCCTCCCCCCTCCCCCTCCCCTCCCCCTCCCCCTCCCCTCCCCTCCCCCTCCCCCTCCCCCTCCCCCTCCCCTCCCCTCCCCTCCCCCTCCCTCCCCTCCCCTCCCCTCCCCTCCACCTCCCCCTCCCCTCCCTCTCCCTCTCCCCCTCCCCCTCCCCTCCCCCTCCCCTCCCCTCCCCTCCCCCTCCCCCTCCCCCTCCCCTCCCCCTCCCCCTCCCCCTCCCCCTCCCCCTCCCCCTCCCCCTCCCCCTCTCCCACACCGGGGCCACTCCCTCTCTGCACCGGGGCAGCCCCTCACCCTTGCTGGTTGTGGCCGCTACGGAGGCACAGGGTGTGTTTGTGTTTGTGTTTGTGTGTGTTTCATTTCCTAATCTGTCAAAGCCTCGAGCATACCCTCTCTGAGTGGAGAGAACTAGGCACTCACGCCTCTGCCAGCAGAGCCAGTTCGTCCCACGGGCTCAAAGAAGTGGGTTCACAGTGCACCAGGCACCCGTGGGATGGCAGGCACCCCGACAGGCACCAGGGCCAAGAGCCACCTCTGCGGCTCCGTTTTCATCTTCCTGGGAGCCCTTGGGCGTCTTGGGGGCTCAGGAGACTGGCTGCCGGCTCTGACCTTGCCGCTCGGGGGCTCCCGGTCTGTGCTGCTGCGGCTCCGGAGCTCCGCTCCCTGCCCGCTCCGCCCGCCCCGGCCCCCTCCGGCCTGCGTCCCCCTGCTGCCCGTGTGTGTGCGATGCTCAGCCTGGCAGCTCCGGTGGTGCCACTCCCATCTGGGAGCCCCGCCTGGCTTCCCCCACCCCCTGCGGGACACCCCAAGTCCCGTGGCCACGTGGCCCTCAGCTCCCCACGCTCTGCCCCGGTGCACAGCCACGTGCCACCCCGGCGCACACGCAGCCGAGGCCCTTAACGGCCGGGAGGACGGGCCGAGCTGCTGAGCCTGGGTTTTCAGCGACAGCATCAGCCTGGCCGCCTCTGCCTGAAGGGCCGGCGTGTGGGCGGTGGCACACGGAGACTTGCTGTGTTGGGGGCGGGCCGTGGGCTTTCATTTCACACACGTGCTTGTTTTACCGTGTACAGGAAGAAGAGAGTATCAGGCACTTCCACACTTACCATGCTTAGGAGAGTCCATTTAAAGAAAAGTTGGTTTTTTTATTTTTTTTAAAACTTTTATTTATGTCAGAGAGTAAAGAGAGGGGAAGCGAGAGAGATAGAAACATCACTGATGAGAGAGAATCCTGGATTGGCTGCCTTCTGCACACTCCACACTGAGGATCAAGCCCACAACCTGGGCCTGTGCCCTGACTGGAATCGAACCTGCAGGCTGACACTCTGTCCTCTGAGCCAAACCAGCCAGGGCATAAGGAAAAAACATCATGTTAGTGTAGGTGGTGGGAGATACGCAGTCAGGCAGGCAGCCTCTGAAAGATCGCTGTCCAGTGAGAATGAGCTCAACTACGCCTGCTTCCCCAGGGGCACCGGGCCTTCTCCGGCTGTCTTCTCCTCACCGGGAGAGGGCAGCTCAGGCTCACTGTGGGGCTGTCCTCTCTGAAGGGCACGTTTCAGTCTCTGGCCAGTTTTCTATGTGGCTGTCACGTCTGATTTATAAGATGATTTTTTTAAAAGTCACATTAAGGTGCAAGCCAGTTGGCAGGGTGGGGAGCCCATGCTGTCTGCTCGCTCTGGGTTTGCTTTTTTGTGCCCTTTATCGTGGTTGTGGCGAGAGTTGTTGATTTAATGTGGTCTCTCATACGCTGTTCCTTAAATCGCATGAACTTGATTTCTCAAATACCAACAACAAAGATGGAAAAAATCCAAAAAACAAACAAACAAACAAAAAAACACTATACCTATTTTTTTTTGTCATATTGCCAAAAAATATATTTTTTGGTGTGCTGCAGAATTTTAGTAATTAGTTTCTGTGGCATGAGATGAGAAAGGTTGAAAATCACTGGGTATTTGAATCTAGAGGGTATATCTATGAGAATTAAAAATGCATGAACATATAACCTTTGACCCATAATTCTTCCTCTAGGAAATTATCTTTTAGATATATTTGCATGTGAGCCAAAAAAATCTAGAGGGATCCATAACCTATTTGTTTATAATGACAAAGATGGGAGATCACCTAAATGTCCGTCAGTAGAAGATTGGTTAAATTATATTGGAATTTGATACAGCTTTTCAAGAATGGAGCAGCCATGGCTGGTTTCGCTCAGTGGGTGGAGCATCAGCCTGTGGACTAAAGGTCTCAGGTTCAATTCCAGTCAAGGGCACAGCTGAGGTTGCGGGCTCAATCCCTAATAAAGGGCATGCAGTAAGCAGCCGATCAGATTTTCATTATTTATGTTTCTATCTCTCTCTCCCTCTCTGAAATCAATAAAAAAATATATTTTTAAAAAAAGAATGGGGCAGTTTTATATGCATAAATATAGAAGGAGTTTCAGTTTATTCATAGAAAAAGCAAGGTTCAGAATAAAGTGAGCTATCGTTTGTGTAAGAAAAAAATGTTGAGTGGATAAAACAGCTATAGTACATTTACACAATGGAATAGTATGCATCTGTAAAAAGAGGCTCTCTTACCCTTTGTAATAGCATGGATGGACTTGGAGAGCATTATGCTAAGTCAAATAAGCCAGTCAGCGAAAGACAAGTACCATATGAATTCACTCATTTGTAGAATCTAATGGACAAAATAAACTGAAGGACAAAATGGAACCAGAAACATGAATACATGGAACAGACTGGCTGATGCCCAAGGGGAGAATGGTGGGGATGACTAGATTAAGAAGGCGAAGGGATTAGCTAAAGAACATACGTGCAGCCCAGCTGGTGTGGCTCAGGTTGAGAATTGACTTTTGAACTAGGTGGTCATGGTTCGGTTCCCAGCCAGGGCACATGGCCAGATGGGAGCTACATCCCCAGCAGGGAGCCCGCAGGAGGCAGTGGATCAATGATACTCATCATTGATGTTTCCATCCCGCTCTCCCTCTCTCTTCCCATCTCAAATAAAAACCCACAAAAAATATATGCATACCCCATGGGCACAGACAATAATTTAGTAAAGCCAAGGAAAAGGGAGGGTTCAGGTGGGCAAAGGGGGAGAGGAAGGAGGGACTTCTACAATAATGTCCAATTTTAAAAAATATAATAAAAGCAAAGAAAAAACCTTCATGTATACATGTATGCTCATATATGCAGAAAATACACTAGGAAAACAAACAAAAAAACTGCTCGAAATTGTTATCCTTGAGAAGGGAACTGGGAGACAGTTAAGAGGGAGACTTCATTTTATAAATTTAGCCCACCGCAAATTTTATATTAAACTAGAGGCCCAGTGCACAAATTCATGCATAGGTGGAGTCCCTTGGCCTGGCTGGTGATTGGGGCCCATTTCGCCTAGTTCCAATCACGCTGATTGGTGCCAGGAGACTGGCCACCCCCAGGGGCGCTGGGGGCTGGCTGGCCACGGGGAGGGACCTCAGGAGGTTGGCCAGCCTTAGGAAGTTGGCTGTGGGAGTGCACTGACCACCAGGGGGCAGCTCCTTCATTGAGCGTCTGCCCCCTGGTGGTCAGTGTGCATCACAGCTACCTACTGGTTATAAGGGTTGCTTAGGCTTTTATATATATTATATTACAAATTGCTTTTGAATTTTTGAATTATCAATATTTAATTTACTGAATGGTAAATCAAAAGAGTTTCAGAAAATGTGTATCTATATTCTGTGTGACATTTAGAAAAATGCCCGTTTCGTCTTTCACCAGCTCACAGACACAGACCAGATTAAGCAGTGTATAGATGAATGCACAGCTAGGATTGAGATTGGACTGCACTACCAGATCCCGTATCCAAGGCCAGTAAGTGACCCGGTAAACAGTGGTGGGTACTCCTTTGCCTTGTGTTTGTCTAGAAGCTAGAGCTACTGTAGGAGGCATGTTGGAAGCAGCTGTCCTTGCATGCCATCAGCCGGTCACGACCAACCCAGACGCCAAAGAAGCCCATCTCCTCCGTGGAAGTCAGCTCGCAGTTACATAGTGCTCTTCTGCTTTTCACATTTTTATGGAAATATTTTCTTCTTATATTAGACAGGTTTGTTGTTAATAAAAGAATAAAGTTCAAACATTAAAGGCATGCATAAGATAGAAAGTGAAATTTGTCAAAAATTTGCACCCTGTGGAAGTGACTCCTGTAACTAGTGGGTTGACCATATGAAACTACCTATTTTCTACCCATGGCCTACAAAAAACTGCTGGTAGTGTTTTTTTGGGAGGGGAACTGGGGGATAGGGGAAAGAGGGAGACTATAAGTTTAATACATAGTAAATTCCATATTAAACTAGAGGCCCAGTGCATTAAAGTTGTGCACTGGGCACAGGGGGTAGGGGGCGGGGTGTCCCTCAGCCCGGCCTGCACCCTCTTGCAGTCTGGGACCCCTCGTGAGATGTCCAATGACCAGTTTAGGCCCCCGAGGGGTCCCGGATTGCGAGAGGCATGTCCAACTGCCGGTTTAGGCCTGATCCCTGAAGGCCTGTGGGAGTGCACTGACTACCAGGGGCCAGTTCCTGCCTTGAACGTCTGCCCCCTGGTGGTCAGTGCGCATCATAGCAACTGGACAACCAGTCGTTCTGTCATAATGGTTACTTAGGCATATATATATATATATATATATATATATATATATATTGCTTTTTACACACACACACACACACACACACACACACACACACACACATAGAGGCCCAGTGCACAAAATTCATGCATGGAGCGGGGGGGGGGGGGGGGGGGGGGGGCGTTTCCTTCAGCCCAGCCTGCACCCTATCCAATCCAGGACCTCTGGAGAGATAGCCGGCAGTCGGACATCCCTCTTGGAATCTGGGACCACTGGCTCCTAACCACTCACCTGCCTGCCTGCATGATCATCCCGATCGCTCACCTGCCTGCCTGCATGATGCCCCTAACTGCTCCCCTGCCTGTCTTATCGCCCCTAACTGCCTTTGCCTTGGCCCCTGCCACCGAGGCTTTGTCCAGAAGGATGTCTGGATGGATGTCCGGAAGATGTCTGGTCAACAAGAGCCCAGCTCTGCCCTAACTGGTTTGGCTCAGTGGATAGAAGGGTCCCAGGTTTGATTCCGATCAAGGGCATGTACCTTGGTTGCGGGCACATCTCCAGTAGGGAGTGTGCAGGAGGCAGCTTATCGATGTTTCTCTCTCATCGATATTTCTGACACTCTCTCCCTCTCCCTTCCTCTCTGTAAAAAAATCAATAAAATATATTTAAAAACAAAACAAGAGCCCAGCCCTGGCGTCAGACTCATCTGGGTTCAGATTTGCTCCCCCACTTCATGTCTAATCTGAGCAAATTGTAACTTCTGAGCCTTTATTTTCTCATCTGTAAATGCAGATGTAATTCCCCAAGATGGTTGTGAGGATTAATGAATGACTGTAGATGTAGTGCTGAGCAGACAGCATGGTATTTAGAAAATGCTCAGTGAATATAAACTGCTGCAGTGATGATAATTCTTAATATTATTCTTACTCTTCTTTCTCAGATTCATCTGCCTCCAATGGGCCTTACCTCACGACGAGGCCGGGGACTTCGAAATCAGGAGAAGCTGAGGAAGCTTTCCAAGCCAGTGTACCTCAAGTCTCACGACGAGGTTTCCTAATGCAGGGAAAGCTTGTTTCTCACACGGTGAGCCAGCCAGGCCTTGAATGTAAACCAGACGCAAGACCTTTCTGCTTGGTTGGGGCAAAAATTCAGTTATCTTCTTTAAAGCCTCCCGAACATTGGTGCTGACCGCATGCTGAGTGCTCACAGTGGTCAGGGCCTGCTGCCTGAGGGGATGCACTGATCCTGGCACCGCAGACCTCAGGTCCCCCGAGGGGGGAAGTCTGGGAAACGGCGAAGCTGCTGGGGAAGTGCTGGCTGGGCCTGCAGGCTGGCGCAGGAGCTGCCCGGTGCCTGGTTTCTCCCCCCCTCGGGATAGTGTAGGCTTGCTTTGTAATTACAGATTTGCTTACAGGTGGGCTCTCCCCCCGGCCGGATTGGGTGTGGCCTTGTGCACCTAAAGTTTGCCGACACCAGGCAGGACCCTGTCCGGGTTGCGGGCTCGATTCCCCAGTTTTTGCTCTTGTGCTGATATTTCCTTCTCCCCCACTCCTTTCCTCTCTCTAAAAATAAAAAGTCTTTATTTAAAAGTGGGCTTTTTGTGTGTGTAATGTCATCTTTAGACCCTCCCAATCCCAGACAAACACCCCTTAGAGAGTGCACCATGGGTTCCTCAGTTTCCTGGGACATGCTGAGACCCTGCCTGGCTCCTCCATGCGATGCCGGGTGGCACTGCCTTTGAGAAAGCATCGGCTACTTCATCTCCAAGCATGGACTTGGGATGCACTTGGGACTGGAAGGCTCGCTTGAAACTCCTACTGCATCCTTGCAAGTATTTTGCCTTAATTAGAATATGCAAGGGCAAAGCTGGCTTTCAAGTTCCCTCTAAACAGAAATGCAACAAGGAGAGCTTAAACGAAGGATTTACACTTCCGTGTGTGCGAGGGCCACAGAGGCAGCAGGTGAGAACTTCCTGTCCACCCCTAGATTGGGGCTTCCCTGGTCACAGACCCTCTCATTCAAAAGGCGTTCTTCCCTGCTCCTGGGAGCAGGGCGTTGTTTCCTCTGCTCGGGTAAGTGCCGCAGGGTTTGGCAGTGACAGTGTCTAGAGCTATAACTGCAGAATGCAGCATCACCCTGTTTAATGCTGCCTGGCGAGGAGCAGCGTGCAGATAACCATTGCAGCTCCAGGCCTTTTCGGGAGAGAACACTGACTGCTGGCAGGTGTGGGCCATTCGGTTGAGGGCGCACCCAGCCTTGCCTGAACTGGGAGGTATGAGTCTGCCGTCCCACCAGCCACTGCCCTTCCATCTTGTCTCACCATGGAAGCATCTCCCTTCCTGGAAGTGCTTCTAACATTTAAATGCCTCTCATTCAACACATCCTGTGTGCTCAGCCAGCCAATGAGATGGTGACCTGTTCTCGGAGGACCGAGTGGCCACGGCTTCCTGCCTCCACCGCAGTCTCAGCAGCTCAAGGTGACCGCAGCTTTTGTCCTCTGTTGAGTGTAGAGACCACCTTCCCCACCCAGCCTCCTCCACGATGGATGTCCACCTGGTTGATAACTTGCCTCAGAGTTTCTTCTGTGCGAAGAATCTTGCCTAAAAGTGAATTTTATATGCCTACTTTACTTTGCAAAGATGCATATTCTTTTTTTCATTTTCTCTCCAAGACAATAAGGTCTCCATGTTTTGGTCTTTTAAAGCAGAAGCTATCTTCCTATATCCCTTCTCTCAATGAAATTTCCTTCCAATACTCACATGAAAACCACCCAACACTAGATTTCTAAAGAGCAAAGAGGAGCTTGGTGACAAGGTTTGTCTGCTGCCACCTGCTGAGCCATTGGGAGGCAGGCTGCCACATTGGCTGGGCTCACCCCTGGCCACCTCTGCCCCAGGAGTTGGGCTCCAGGGTACCAGCCTCAGAAGAACAGGCTGCTCTTCCATGGAGAGCTGTCTATGGCTCCGGGCAATCTTTCTCTTCAAAATGGAGGAAATGCTTTAAGTTATAAAAACGTAATCCATTATAGACCCCTGAGGAATGAAATGGCCAGTCCCTGCCTGCTGGGGTCTTAGCACGTTAAGGTTCAGGAATCAGGAGAAGGGTAGCACATTAAGGTTCAGGAATCAGGAGAAGGGGCTGCGGGTAAGTGATTTGAGAGACTCTCGACAAGAAATAAAAATTTGGGAGGCATTTAGGGGGAGCCAGGGAGGCTTAGCTCTCTGGACCCAGGGCCCTTGATTCAGACATTTTGCCTTTAGCAAAGCAGATATACATATCAAAGGTAAGGTTTGGTAAACAGAGGAATTGCCTTTGGCTGTTCCAGCAGCAGGTGATAGTGCAGATTTTCAGCTCTGCTGAAAATGTCCATTCAACCTTTTGAGGACTTCTCCAATTTACTGTCTCCTGCTGGACTTAGCCCCCAGCACCTGCCTCCACAGCTTTTGTTGCTAAAGAGGGAGTTAGACAACTGTAACTAAAATGCAGTTGTTTCTTAACAACCCCCTCAAGCCTTGAACTTGCGATGTGACATACCTGACTAGTGCAAGGTTTGTGGATTCCATCTCAGAGGACTAACAATCTCACGTGGGACAGTGAGGCAGCTCCAGCTCTTTCTGACTTTCTTTCCCACCTGCCTTGAGCAGGAGGCCGGCCCCTCCCGTCTCCATTGCTCTGGCCAGATCAGCACTCCCCACAGGCCCTTCCCCTCTCCGGGGTCACTCAACTGGTTTGGGGTCTCCCAATCCAGAGGCCTGAACTTAGCACTCGGTCAGCCCCATGTTCCTAGGAAGAATCAAGGTTTTGAAATGAGTTTGTTCTCAGAAGCTTCCTGTGATCAGTAGAAATCAAAGGTCCGAGGCAGCCTTCCTTCTGGCGAAGTCGTGCTCCTGTCCCAGCAAGGTGTGTCTCCTGCACAGCCCACATCTTGCTCAGATCAATGGACGGCCCAAAAAGAGCCACCCAGAGTCAGTGCGCTTCGTGGGAGAGCTGGTTTGGGACGTGATACTCTGAGGACTTATTTTTATCTCCCTCAGGGTTCTCTTCTCCTGGGCCCTCAGAACAGGGGACATTTCCTGGATATTGTTGCAGCTAATCTCTCTCTGATTCCACATCACGTTGTGGAGTCCTCAGCAGGGCAGCGCGCTGTGAAAAATGCACGGGGTATACAGTCGGGCCGCAGCCAAGGCTGGGAGGTCTCAGGCCAGTCACTCAGTCTCCCAGCCTGGATCAGGCAAGGCATCTGAAGGCCTTCTGATCATGGCACAGCAGGCATGCATGACTATTGTTCCTCTCACCTCTCCTTTCTTCCTGAAGTTCCAGCCCATCTGTGCAGGCCAGCACCCCCAGGGCCGCCACACACCAGCTGCGGAACGCTGGGCTGCTTTCTAAGCCTTCGCTTGCAAGTGGAGACAGGGCCATACCTACCACCAGAGGGGGGTGTGAAAGTGCATTTTAAGCCTCCCATGAGCCTTAAAAAGCAAGTCCAGCCTCTTTCCTCATCTGAGAGGCCCCGATGTCAGCCCTGGAGACAGACTAGGAAAGATGTGATTGACATGCAATGTCAGTTACAGCAAAGAACTGGGGACAGTCCCCGGCTGCTCAGCCACAGGGCTCACGGCCCAGGGGAGGCGGCCTGGCTCAGCAGCTGCGGGTCGGGGACTCTTACTAACCTCCCTGTAGCATGATTTCTTAGCCACAGGACAAGGATGATACCATAACCTGCTCCAAGGGCTGCTCTCAGCTGCTCAGAGCAGGCGTGGTGCCAGCCAGCTTCCCCACTGCCCTCGTCACGCCCACCCTCCCCCAAAAGGAGCAGCAGATGCAGCGGCGAACGCGTGCCTTTATTTCGGGGTCTGGCAGAGGCTCAGCTGTCCAGCTGGCACAGGGAGGCCACCCCGCGGTTTATCCAGTGCTTCTGCGGCCGGTCCGAGGGCAGCTCGATGGAGAGCACGTAGTTGGTGGAGTGGCCCGTGGTGGACAGGACACCCCTGCGGGCGCTCGTCTTGTAGACGGGACACTCGTAGATGTCCTGGTGCAGGAATGCCGCGCTCCGCCCGGGCTTCAGCCAGATGATGGGCAGGGGATCATAGAGGATCTTGGGGAGAGACTCATTGATCTGCATCGTGCTCCTGTCCCAGCAAGCACCTTCCAGGAAGAGCCCTTTGATGTAGGCCCCGTCCTCCGGGCTGCTCTCCATGGCGGTCTCCTGCGTGGTCACCTGGAAGAGAGGGCGGTGAGTCCCGGGCTGCCGCGGGGAACGCGCAGCCTGGGTGACGTCCCCTGTCCCGCATGCACCCCCGGGACGGACGCCGGCATCTGTGAGGAAATGGCTGGCTGTCCACGCCGTGGCCCTCTGTGTGGGCCACCGTCAGTGGAGCTGGCTTTGGCCCTTTCGAACCCGGATCTATGCAGTGAGGGCAGGCCAGACCGTTGCCTGGGGAAGAGGAGAGCCGTGGCTTGTAGTCTGGCTCCATTTCTGTGGCTTCTGTGGTCTACAGACTCCCAAATGGCCAATGCAGGCCACCACCTGCTTATCCATCACTTCCACATGCTCTGGGGGTGGTATGAGCCAGCTCTATTCACCACAAGTTATTTACTTTTATTGATTGATTTTAGAGAGAGATGGGAAGGGAGGGAGGGAGGGAGGCAGAGAGAGAGAGAGAGAGAGAGAGAGAGAGAGAGAGAGAGAGAGAGAGAGAGAGAGGGAGAGAGAGAGAGAGAGAGACATCCCTTTTTGTTGTTCCACTTATTTGTGCAACTTATCGATTGATTCCTGCACGTGCCCTGACCGGGATGGAACCTGCAACCTTGGTGTGTTGGAACAATGCCCTACCAACTGAGCTACGTGGCCAGGTATCCACCACAACGAGACTCCGAGGTAGTGAGCTCTACTGCCTCCCAGTAAACACGGAAAGTGGCTCAGGTAGGAGAGCAGGGAGGGGTGGGTTAGGGTAAGACACAGAGCACAGCTCCACTCTGAAATCCCCCAGATTATAATCACTTTGTTGTTGTCAATGGAATGTTTATCCCGTTTTTACTTCTAAGTACTCATTGCTAGAAGAGGAAAGGATATTGATTTTCATATATTTAACCAGTCACCTTACAAATTCCCTATTCTTACATATATGATTTTAGGGTCTCTTAGGATTTCTAGATATACAGTTCATTTCAGCAAAAAAAAAATGTGATGTTAGCCCTGGCTGGTTCAGTGGGCCTGCAGACTGAAGGGTCCCAGTTCAATTCCATTCAGGGGCATGGACCTTGGATGTGGGCATATCCCCAGTAGGGGGTGTGCAGGAGGCAGCTGATCGATATTTCTAACACTCTATCTCCCTTCCGCTCTGTAAAAAATCAATAAAAAATAAAACTTAAAAAAAGGAAAACATTATTTAAAAATCTGTGATTTTATATTTTTTCTAATGTTTATCCCAGTTATTATTTGGATTAAGTATATCCCAGCATTAATTTTGGATTAACATTGTCTTCAGAGTTAAGTATATTCACAAACAAAATTGAGCCCAGGGCAACCAGTTTGTGAAGTCTGAACTAGATGTCTCAATCAATCTTTCTACAGAATTTAAAACTCTACAACCCACTACCCCTCTGCTCCTCCCTCTCCAGAGCATGCCAGGGTGGTCCTCCACCGCCGACAATTCCTTTAACGGCCCAAGCCAGGCCCGCGCCGTGAACACCTCTCCGAACGAGGAGCCCCGCTCGCTGGGCAGCGCGCGCGAGGGCTGTGTTTTTCTTGGTGTACAGGTGGCAGACCCTTCCTCTGACAAGACAGACCCCTTCTACGTACACAGACACATGGCCTTGGGAATGCCTGGTTCTGGCAGGAGTGACTTGGGACCGCTCCAGTTCCTGCTAAGGATTTCACTTGTGTGCCTCCCAAGCACACAGAGGGCAGGCCGGTGAGGAGGCGCAGCACCGCCCGGATGGCCCCGCGCCCCCGAAGCTCCTACCTCGAACTCAAACCCGATGTGGTCGATGGGGATGGTGTACTTGCGCGCGTAGTTCTGGGAGACGCCCGTCAGGAAGGACTGCGTGAAGTAGAAGCCAGAGATCCAGAAGACGGTGGGCGGCCCACTGGCGATCCAGTCCTGGGCCACACAGACAGAGTGCGTCCAGGCCAGCCCTCGGCGTGGCGGGCCGTGGACGGCGTTCTCTGTGCCATGGAGCAGGCTGCCAGGCGGGCTCTGTCTGCCCTCACATGAGGCACAGAGAAGCCATTCCTGCCTGCACTGCAGAAGCACCGGGCACCTGGGCCGGCTGGGCGAGCCAGGCCCTGCAGCGAGTGGCCACACAGCCATCGGCCCAGCCCTGCAGGACGAACATCTGGCTTTTGATGTCTAATAATCCAGTGTTTACAGGCTAGCTCAAGAATTTTAAATTGTCAGGAGCCAAACCAAATACATCTTTTAGCCAAACCTGGTCCCCGAGCCGGCAGTCTGTGACGTTTATGATGGCTCCTGCGGGTCCCTCCGCAGGCAACAGCCTTTCCGAGGCCTCTCCCTCCCTCCGCCTCCACCTGGGAAGCTGCTCCCCCCCCTTCCCCTCCTCTGTTCCCTCCGCGCGTCCCGGCCCCCTGAGTGTGGGGACCCCGCAGGCACCTGGAAGAAGGCGAGGCGGGCCAGCAGGTCAGCCACGTAGCCGCCCAGAGGCTTCAGCGACGGGTAGGACCTGGCCATCCACATGGCGGGCACCTTGCCCACGAGCATGCTGCTGAAGACGTCCTCCAGCTCCGAGGACATCAGCACCTGCCCCTTGATGGCGCGCACCAGGCTGATGAGGCTCCTGCGGATCACTCGGGTCAGCCTGCAGGGACAAGGCGAGCTCAGCCCCGCTGGGCCCGCCCCGGACATGCACTCCGGCTCCGCCCTTCCCTGGGAGACGGAGGACCGTGTGCGTGTGTGTGTGTGTGTGTGTGTGTGTGTGTTCACGGTGGACTGCGTGTGTGTTCATGGTGGACAGTGTGTGTGTCCACGGAGGACCGTGTGTGTGTGTGTGCGTGTGTGTGTGTGTTCACAGCAGACAGTGTGTGTGTGTGTGTGTGTGTGTGTTCACGGTGGACTGTGTGTGTGTTCATGGTGGACAGTGTGTGTGTCCACGGAGGACCGTGTGTGTGTGTGTGCGTGCGTGTGTTCACAGCAGACAGTGTGTGTGTGTGTGTGTGTGTGTGTGTGTGTGTGTGTGTTCACGGTGGACTGTGTATGTGTTCATGGTGGACAGTGTGTGTGTCCATGGAGGACCGTGTATGTGTGTGTGTGTGTGTGTGTGTGTGTGTGTTCACGGTGGACTGCGTGTGTGTTCATGGTGGACAGTGTGTGTGTCCACGGAGGACCGTGTGTGTGTGTGTGTGTGTGTGTGTGTGTTCACAGCAGACAGTGTGTGTGTGTGTGTGTGTGTGTGTGTGTGTTCACGGTGGACTGTGTGTGTGTTCATGGTGGACAGTGTGTGTGTCCATGGAGGACCGTGTATGTGTGTGTGTGTGTGTGTGTGTTCACGGTGGACTGCGTGTGTGTTCATGGTGGACAGTGTGTGTGTCCACGGAGACCGTGTGTGTGTGTGTGTGTGTGTGTGTTCACAGCAGACAGTGTGTGTGTGTGTGTGTGTGTGTGTGTGTTCACGGTGGACTGCGTGTGTGTTCATGGTGGACAGTGTGTGTGTCCATGGAGGACAGTGTGTGTGTGTGTGTGTGTGTGTGTGTGTTCACGGTGGACAGTGTGTGTGTCCACGGAGGACCGTGTATGTGTGTGTGCGTGTGTGTGTGTGTGTGTTCACAGCAGACAGTGTGTGTGTGTGTGTGTGTTCACGGTGGACTGTGTGTGTGTCCACGGAGGACCGTGTGTGTGTGTGTGTGTGTGTGTGTTCACGGCAGACTGTGTGTGTGTTCATGGTGGACTGTGTGTGTGTCCACGGAGGACCGTGTGTGTGTGTGTGTGTGTGTTCACGGCAGACTGTGTGTGTGTGGGGTGTGTGTGTGTGTGTGTGTGTGCGCGCGCGCATGCGCGCGTCTTCATGGCAAACTGTGTGTGTGTGTGCGCATGTGTTCACGGCAGAAGATGCTGGAGCTGAGGAAAATTAATCACTGGAAATAGCTTGATGCACATGTATCTTTCCAGATTTATCTGTTTATAAACAAATTCTTTTTAAAGTAATTGTGCTAGATTGCTTTTTTGCAATCTGTTTTTCTCTCTTAGCATATAGGGACCTTTTCCCCCCCAACTTGCAATATTTATCCTTTGTAATGAATGTAAGGTGTTCCATTTTATTTAACTATCCCCTTATTGCTGAAACTTATTTCTACATTATTGTCTCTGCAAACAACAATGCTAGGAATAGCCATCGACATCAGTCTCTGTGCAGATATTATTTAATGATTTGCTCACTAACAGTAAGAAGTTCTGGTCAAAGGGCAGTGTAATGTTAAGGGTTTTTATCTAAGTTGCCATTTTGACCCAAGCTGTTCTTTTTAACAGACGCTGAAGCGCCCCAAGAAAAGGCAGGGCCTCGTCTCGCCGAGGGATGCCCCTCCGCCCGGGAGCCTGCCCGGAGCGGCCCCTCTCAGGCCCCCCAGCCAGATGGGGTGCCAGGGCAGAGTGAGGGTGGAGGCGCCCGCAGTGGGAAATGGAAGGCCCAATGTTCTCCTTGCTTCGCTGAGGGGCCCAGGGCAGCGCCCAGCCCCGAGCCGTGTCCCTGGAGCCCTGCTCGCCAAGCTCTCCCTCTGTTCTCGAAAGTGGGCACCGCTGGCTCCGAGGTCTCAGCCCTGAGGAGAGGACACCACCCGGAGGACAGCCACGGCTCCTCGGGATTGGAGCCCAGTCCTCCGGGCTTCTCGTGAGGCTGGTGACGGCAGTGAGGAGGGTCCTGTCCTGTGTGACCGTCCCGACCATCCTTGGCAAACAAGGCTGCGGGGCCCGTTGGCTTGTCTGAACACAGCCAGCGGCCACAGCTGAGAAAGCTGCCAACATGGATGGCCGGGCCGGCAGGGGACGGGAGCCAGGCTGGTGTTGGGACGTGTGGGGACCACAGCCCCTGGGCCGGGTTCCCTGACTTGCCCCCGTGTCGCCTGGCTCACACCCCATACTTCGCTCGGTTCCCCCAGATAGCCAGCTGCTCATTGACTCCAGGGAGGGATCCTGAGGCTGGGGAGTCAGGAAATCCTTAGATGACCTCCTTCTGGTCCCCTCGCCCCAGAGTCCGGGCTGCCGGGAGCTGAGCCCGGACGACAGGGCACACGAGGAGCACGCCTGGGTCTGCAGCACCACGGCCTGAGGCGCAGCCGGTCCTTGTCCGGCCTACGGCCTTCGGGAACCTGGTAGTTCTGACTCTAACCCGATCAAGATGATCCGGGCTCAGCGCTCTCTACAGCCTGGGAAGCAGGGGCGCGCCCAGGCAGTGCCACCCTCCCTGCCTGCGGAGAGGCCGTGGGCTGGGACTCAGCTCCTCCACCGAATGCTGTGTGACCGGCACTAGTTACTTAACCGTCTGGTCCGGTTTTCCCCGGTGACACGGTGGTGAGGACTGCTAACTGCTTATTCCCAGCGACTGCTCTGAGGCGGGTGTGAACGTATGAGTGCTTGGAGCCCGACCTGGCACCAAGGGCACAAGGAAGGCGGCGCAGTGACTGCTTCTGCTTGGGCGTGGCATCGGCGTCACGCTGCCCTGACTTTGCAGACAGCAAATGAGCGAGTGAGTGAGAGAGGGAGCGAACAGGAGGAACGGCTTAGTCTGGGCCAGTGCTTGTCAGTGTGGTCCTGACTAACCTTATGTGGGCCGGACGAATCACTCCGCTACAGAGCACCCTGTCAGTGCCCACCCCGTCACTGCCGATGCCACCCCCCCGTCACTGCCGATGCCACCCCCCCGTCACTGCCGATACCACCCCCCCCCCCCTTGTCACTGCCGATGCCACCCCCCACACCCCTCACTGCCCCAGGGCCCACCTGTTGAACCGGAAGAGCTCCTGCCGCAGGACGGTGTTCATGGACTCCTCATAGACCACAGGGTACAGCTTCATGACCACCTCCAGGTCGAAGTCCTTGGGGAGCTTGGAGAGTATGTCCTGGGTCAACTCCTCAATCACCTCCTGCCGGGCAGAGCGCAGAGTAAGGACCAGCAGGCCTGGGCCGCCCGTGACCCGGAGGCACATCGTCGGAACTGCCGGAATGTTCCTGCAGGTAAAGGGGTGGGTGTGGGGAGACCCCACACCAGTGGGGAAGACGGCACCTTGGCCAGAAAGCCACGAGCTGAGCTGAGCGAAGAGGCCCTTTCTCACCTCTGGAGGGAACCGGTTGGAGCCCCGCCAGCCCTGAAGCTGCAGGCCCCGGCTGCCCCCGGGAGGCCCCACTGCCCGGCCTTTCAGCACCCCCTCCCCCCCAGGACAGCCTCAGCCTCCGGGCCAGAGGCTCCTGGGAAGGTCAGAGCAGTGGCCTTGCTTACCGGTCTGTAGATGGAGGATGGGGCCTGACCCCGAGAGGCCCCCAGGAGCCCAGGTGCCTCCAGCACACGAGGCCAAGCAGGCAGGTCCCAGGGGAGAAAGGCACTCCTCTGCCACCCCTCCTCTCCTCACCGCAGCCCCCTCCCCCCCCCCCCCCCCCCATGGCAGCAGTGCTGGCCGCATGCCCCTCCCGGAAGAGGCTGCGGCTGGGGGCTGCCCTCTGCTGTTCTGTGGCTGCCACGGCTCTCCCAGGAGGGGGGGCATCAATGGGGCGGGCCTGCAGGTTTTGAATAAACACTTTTAAGGCAAGTAGAGCTGGGTTTTAAATATTTTGTGAAGGGAGTACAGGCCCTGTGGGTACAGCAGTGACTCCTACATCCTATAGCTGACATCGGACACACTGGTGCTTTCTGTGTCCTCGGACTCTCGGCAGCAAGACAGGGCACCTGTGCTCCTGCCAGGCTGTGCCCCTGCCAGGCTGTGCCCCTGCCAGGCTGAGCCCCTGCCAGGCTGTGCCCCTGCCAGGCTGTGCCCCTGCCAGGCTGTTACCCTGCCAGGCTGTTACCCTGCCAGGCTGTTACCCTGCCAGGCTGTGCCCCTGCCAGGCCCCATCTTTCTGCCCCCTTGCTCATCCCTCCCAGGCTGTGCCGGGGGACAGCGACGGGGATGAACTCAGGCCGGTTACCTGGGGAGACTTGCCGCTGGCGCCCGCCTGCCGGGGCAGCGTCAGCAGCACCCCCTGGAACAGCTGGTTGGTCTCCTGGTTGTCCTTGGTGATGTCGGCGTTCTCGTGGAGGCCGAACACCTCGGGGTGGGTGGAGATGGGGAGGTTCCGCAGGTACTCTATGTAGGACTGGAGAGAAAGCTCCGGTGACACACACGTGGGCTCCTGGGCCCACAGGTCCCTCAGGTCCCTCACTTGGACCAGCCCTGACCCACTCTCACTCCGCGCTGGGCCCAGAGCCCGCTCCCCCCGCTGCCCAGGGCAGGCGGGGGCCGTGAGAGACACGCGGGCACCCAGCGGGGGCAGAGACGCCTTCTCACCCCCCTCCACGTTTTGTTTCTCTGCTCCTTCCTCATCCTCTGTCCAGTTCTGGCCCCTCCCCTTTCACCACCTTCTGAACCTTTTTTCCCAAGAAGCAATTGCTAGGCTGTTGGCTGCCAAGGCTTCCCCTTAACGCCCCTCCTCCCCGGGAATCCCTCCTGTGAGAGACCTGGCCCACCACACACTCAGCATCCTTATACAGTGAGGTGCCTCTCTCCGGCTTTTGGAATATGGTGTAGAGGGCACCTGGGAAGGCACATGGACATTCTTTAAAGTGTTGTCAGCTGAGCCCAAGGCGGGGGTTACTCAGTTCTGACTTCTTACCTCTGTCCAGGTGTCAGCAGGGGCAGGTCTAGATATGTAAATCCAGTAATGCTAGGGCCTAGTTAAGAATGCAAATAAGCTCCTTTGAACCTAAGTTTTGGTGTTACTTCCTGGTATTGGGGTATAAAATAAATGTGCTGCCTCTCCCTCAGAGAGAGTGGCGTCCCACCCGGCTCCCAGATTGCTTCTATTTCTGCGTCTTGTCTCTTTCTTTCTTTTATTTCTTAATCCCCAGCTTCTCCACTCAGCAGTTGGACCCGCTCATTTTCCATGCTGGACACAGAAAAGAGAGAAACACCTCCACGTATTGGGAATAGCTTAGGGACCAAAGCAGGAGGCTCAAGGCGACCCCAGGCCCTCACTGGCTGCACGGCAGCCCGCCCCAGGAGCAGGGCCCCACCTCACCTGGTAGGAGCCATGGGGGGGGATGTAGTAAATGTCCCCGGGAGCGACGTAGTAGTAGTCCCGCTCAATGTCCTTGCAGTAGAAGGTGGACAGCAAGGACAGCAAGAGACGCCTGTCTTTGTCGTCAGTCACTCTGCCTCCATAGTTACACTCCCCTGGAGACAACCAGAGGGGAAGGCTGAGCCCAGGCAGGGCTCCGTGAGCCAAAGCTGAGGATTCTGTGAGCCCAGGAGCTGGCGGAGACCAGGGCTGACAGCTGGGAGGAGAGCAGACCTGCTTGCTGTCTCGGCTGCTCAGAAAGACGCAGGCTGCCACGTTAGGGGGCAAACAGCTTAACCAAAGCCATGCGATGCAATCACCAGTGGTGGCTCCACAGGCAATGAGCAGCATCTAGGCATCTTCTACGTGTGTGTGTGCACGCATGTTTGTGTGTGTACATACATGTGGCAGACACTATAGAAATGTGGTTCCGGTCAAGAGTTCTGGCATGAGGCAGCCCTGGGTTCCAGCCTCTGCCACATATGAGTGGTTTCCCGCTGTCAGGAAGCCGAGAGAGCAGTGAGCCCATCACACCAGGCTGGGGAGGCTCTGGGAAGGAAGCGGAGCACAGGGCTGGTCCCCCTGGTTCCAGCTGTCATCCAACCTAACTCCAGCTGTCACCCAGCTCAATTCCAGCTGTCACCCAGCCCAATTCCAGCTGTCGCCCAGCCTAACTCCAGCTGTCACCCAGCCCAATTCCAGCTGTCACCCAGCCCAATTCCAGCTGTCACAGAGTACCTGTCAGGTAGGAGAGCACAGAGTACCTGTCAGGTAGGAGAGCACAGAGTACCTGTCAGGTAGGAGCACAGAGTACCTGTCAGTAGGAGAGCACAGAGTACCTGTCAGTAGGAGAGCACAGAGTACCTGTCAGGTAGGAGCACAGAGTACCTGTCCGTAGGAGAGCACAGAGTACCTGTCAGTAGGAGAGCACAGAGTACCTGTCAGGTAGGAGCACAGAGTACCTGTCAGGTAGGTGAGCAAAGAGTACCTGTCAGGTAGGAGCACAGAGTACCTGTCAGTAGGAGAGCACAGAGTACCTGTCAGGTAGGAGCACAGAGTACCTGTCCGTAGGAGAGCACAGAGTACCTGTCAGTAGGAGAGCACAGAGTACCTGTCAGGTAGGAGCACAGAGTACCTGTCAGTAGGAGAGTACAGAGTACCTGTCAGGTAGGAGCACAGAGTACCTGTCCGTAGGAGAGCACAGAGTACCTGTCAGTAGGAGAGAGAGAGTACCTGTCAGTAGGAGAGCACAGAGTACCTGTCAGGTAGGAGCACAGAGTACCTGTCCGTAGGAGAGCACAGAGTACCTGTCCGTAGGAGAGCACAGAGTACCTGTCAGGTAGGAGAGCACAGAGTACCTGTCAGGTAGGAGCACAGAGTACCTGTCAGGTAGGAGCACAGAGTACCTGTCAGTGGGAGAGCACAGAGTACCTGTCAGGTACGAGAGCACAGAGTACTTGTCAGGTAGGAGAGCACAGAGTACTGTCAGGTAGGAGCACAGAGTACCTGTCAGGTAGGAGCACAGAGTACCTGTCCGTAGGAGAGCACAGAGTACCTGTCAGTAGGAGAGCACAGAGTACCTGTCAGGTAGGAGCACAGAGTACCTGTCCGTAGGAGAGCACAGAGTACTTGTCAGGTAGGAGAGCACAGAGTACTGTCAGGTAGGAGCACAGAGTACCTGTCAGGTAGGAGAGCACAGAGTACCTGTCAGATAGGAGAGCACAGAGTACTGTCAGGTAGGAGCACAGAGTACTGTCAGGTAGGAGCACAGAGTACCTGTCAGGTAGGAGCACAGAGTACCTGTCAGTAGGAGAACACAGAGTACCTGTCAGGTAGGAGCACAGAGTACCTGTCAGGTAGGAGCACAGAGTACCTGTCAGGTAGGAGAGCACAGAGTACCTGTCAGTAGGAGAACACAGAGTACCTGTCAGGTAGGAGAGCACAGAGTACCTGTCAGGTAGGAGCACAGAGTACCTGTCAGATAGGAGAGCACAGAGTACTGTCAGGTAGGAGCACAGAGTACCTGTCCGTAGGAGAGCACAGAGTACCTGTCAGGTACGAGAGCACAGAGTACTTGTCAGGTAGGAGAGCACAGAGTACCTGTCAGGTAGGAGCACAGAGTACCTGTCAGTGGGAGAGCAGATACCTGTGAGGTAGGTGAGGGCATCGAAGGGCACCTCCTTGTATTCGTTAAGGAACATCTGCACCTGCCGTATGCTGATCCTCAGGTCGGACTCGTTGAACTCGTATGGGATGTTCCAGCCTGCGGGTGGGCAGTTGGCAGTTGGCAGCAGCCAGCGGGCAGTGGGCAGTGTGGAGCGGGCAGTGTGCAGTGTGCAGTGGGCAGTGTGCAGCGGGCAGTGAGTGATAGATCCTCCTTTCCTCCAGTTGATGGACAGATGTAAACCCCACCTGTGGCCAGACATTCCTGAGCACTGAACCACCAATCAGCACCTACCAATTACCCTAAGCCCCTGATTCCTAAGTCCCTAGGTCCCTAATCACCAATCAGCGTGTGCTGAGTGCCCTAAGCTCCGCCCCCTATCCTTAAAGGTGCTTGTACCCCAGCCCTCGCTCTCTTCCACCCCACTCTCTGTGGAAGCATCCCTCCAATAAAGCCTGTGTATCCTGCCATTCAGGTCTCTGGTCTACCTTCTCTATTTAATCTATCATGATGGTGCCTCAGACTCGGATGAACATGGTAAATCCTCTGGCCTGCTCGGTGGCATGGACCTGAGTTGATTGGCCTGTTCAGAACACCTCTGGAACCCTGCCGTACCAGAACACGTGGGAATCTCGTCGCTTCCTTACCAGTAGGCCTCAGGGATCTCCTTCCCCTCCCACCCTGGTTCCCTTGACCTGGAAGGGCCTCAGAGTTTTCTTGTCTAATCAGCTATGCGTATTACGTTCTACCTTCTACAAAAGCCCAGGCGCCTGGCCAGGAAAACTGTTCTACTCCACGGGAAAGGTTTTGGGGTGACGAGCTTGGGACCTTTTCTTGGCTTTCACTACTCCTTTCCTTCCCCTTTCCCTCCCACTTTCACTGCAACACAGTCTCAGTCACTCATCTGTCACCTCTTATTGGTAGCACCATGGAGTCTACTCTCTCAGCTTGGAGTGTGGACCCTTTAGTCCACCTCTTCTCCCTACACCTTTCAGCTTATCTCCATCATCAGGGATTTTTCTTCCTCTGTGGGGAAAACTCATACATCTGTCTCCCCATCAGCTGGACAGGAACCTGTACTCTCATCTATCTCTCACCCCATGTAGATGCAGCCTTAATAATCAGTCTTTACCTGTCCCCCTATACATCATATCTGACACAAAAGAGAGTCCAGATTATACCTCTGCTCCTAACCTTTGACATCACAGCAGGAGTTGGAACTGCCATAGGGAGCTTAACTACTGCTCTACCTACTTTGAAACCCTGTCTCAGGAACTACAAGAAACATGTGGATGCCCAGCAAGGGGCAAAACTGGAAAAACAAGAACCTACTTCCAACGGTAACCCATTCTCCCCTTTCATATCACTTGTGAGGCAATTAAGACCCCTACTCTTTCCCCCTAAAAATAACATCTAGGTCTCAGTTATCTTTCAGCTCCAGATCTGTCTCCCACTCCCCTGGACAATCCTGCTCCAGGGGTTCAGAGACAGTCATCAGCTTGGCCATGCCTTACCCAGAGACCTCCAAGAATGCTTGTTAGAACCAGCACTGCACATCAGAGGCATACAGCTGGCCTCCACTGGTAGGATTTCTCCATCATTAAGAGCCCTTATACCAGGTCTCCTCACCTTCCTTTGTTCGCCAAGCTTTCTCTAACTCTGGGACACCCTTCTGGTGTTTGTCTCTCTCTCTCTCTATGGGGTTCCTCACCCAGCCCCTAGGGCCAGCCTTCACCCCATAGCCTACTGTACTGACAGCTTGATCCCACAGTTTGGGGACTGCAACCCTGCCTCTGGGCTCTGACTGCAGCTGCTGTTTGCATCAAGGAGGCCCAGAAGATCTGCCTCCAGCAACCCTTACAGGTCTTCTCCACCCATAGGCTACGGGATCTTCTGTCGCACCGATCCTTGTCTCTCTCCTTGCTTCCTCTTGCATGCAGGAACTCCATCTCCTGTTCCTCGAGAGTCCTGACAGCTCCCTAACCCAGTCCCCAGCCCTGAACCAGCCACTCGCCTGCCTGCTGCCTCCACCCAAACTTCAGCAAAGCACTCCTGCCCTGAGATCACAGGCGGGACTCTCAGATTCCTCACTCTAATCCTGATTTAACTCTGTTTGTGGGTGAGAGCTTCGGATAGAAACATCCCAGAAACATCGGAAAGCCTCCTATGCGATTGTAACACTGGAGCGGACCCTGGAGACAGCCTTCATCCCTCTTCACCTCGCCCACACTGCGAGAGGCAGTCACGAGTACCCGCTCCTCCTGCTCCACGTGTTCAGCCGCTTCATTCCAGGGAGGAATGCACCCCAACTTTCCTACCTGTCAAATGAAGAGGACACCTCCCATGGCAGGACTTGCCGGTAGGCTTCACCCACATGCCCCCCCACAAGAAGGCCCAATATCTGCTCACCATGGTAGACTCCCTGACAGGGTGGGCAGAGGCCTTCCCTACCACAAGGAAACTGCTGAGGTTGTGGCTGAGACTTTGATAACACACATCATCTCTGGCATCTCCTGGAAACTGCGCATACCCTACCACCCACATTCATTGGGTAAGATCCAGAGGAGCACCAGCTTCCTTAAAGACCATCTAACTAAACTCTCCGTCTCTAGAAATTCGCAGCTCCTAGCTGGAAGGAGCCCCACCTTTTTACCTCCCCAAGAATCCTACCCCCCAGGTTGTCTTTCAGCTCCAGGCCCAGAAAAGCAGCAAAACCAGACAAGTGACGCGATGGCAGCCTCAGGACCAGCTTTTACCTCCCAAGTGACTCAACAGGATCGCTCTCAACAGGATCGCTCTCAGGACGTCACCAACCAGTCCCTTGGGGAAATCATGCTGCTGCACCCTTCGTCCAGCACGGAAACACTACCTGAGTTTTGCTCACGCACCCCATGGCTCCTCCCACTATTAGGCCTACTGGTATCTATACTCTTAATCTTGCTCTTTGGCCCATGTCTCATATGTTTCACTAGTTTATTGCAGGACAGAATGCAGGCGTTCGTCAACCAGAAGGTGGGAGAGATCTATCTGGCACTGAATTCAGAACCGAACACCAGAATCTTGGAGGCCCCGGGTAGACGCCCCTAAAAAGATGATGCCCCCTCTCAGCTGGAAGTAGCTATGGAAGACTGACCTTCGCTCACTGACCTTGCCCGGACTCTCAATTTTTTAAAGTATTACCAGAAGCCTGGAATGATAGATTCTCTCTTCTGCCAGTTGATGGACAGATGTAAACCCCACCTGTAGCCAGACATTCCTGAGCACTGAACCACCAATCAGCACCTGCTAATTAACCTAAGCCCCTGATTCCTAAGTCCCTAGGTCCCTAATCACCAATCAGTGTGTGCTGAGTGCACTAAGCCCCGCCCCCTATCCTTAAAGGTGCTTGTACCCCAGCCCTATCTCTCTTCCGCCCCTCTCTCTGTGGAAGCAGCTGGCAGAGGTACTCTTCCCTCTAATAAAGCTTGTGTGTGTCCTGCCATCCAGTCTCCGGTCTACCTTTTCTATTTAATCTATCAGTGAGAAGCCAGTTGCTGGCACTCCCTCCCATGGGAGCAGCGCCCTGAGCCCTGTTTGCGGAGAAATGCCGGGGCCACACCAGAACCGGAGGCGAGCCAGCCTGGTGTCAGATGGTCCATGCAGCCTGTGCCCAGCAGAGTTGCTTCATCTCCCCGAAGGCCACCCTCACATTAAAATGATAAACGGCAGCGTCGAGCTCATGGCCTTGGCTGCTAGCCAGGGAGGTGCCTGGACTGGGGAGCCTGCAGGGGGTGAGCCGTGGCGTGCAGCGGGGGGCAGAGGAAGGAGCGGGTTGCTAGGAGGGCACCAGAGGCGCTGGCCCCTGCTCTCGGGAGGACCGGCGAATGCCCTGCAGGGCCACGGGGGCTGCCGAGCAGAACCGGCGGCCGGCGGAGAGGCCCCCGCAGCCTGGGACGGGCGGCTGTCCGTGCCACTCTGCCCTCCCAGGACCCGCCACGAGCTGGTTAAGTGGCCGTGGCTGGGCACGTTCATGAACACATCACTTTGTGTTCGACAAGCGCAGACAAATGTCCAGCCGGTTCCTTCGATGGCCAGCCCGTGGGAAGAGCACCTACACGCTCCAACCTGCCCGGCGCCCCGTGGACAGTGCCGCTGTGCCAGATGGGCGCACCCACAGGGCCTGCGGTTCTCTCCCCACCATGGGCTCCAGCCGCCCCTCTCCTGCGCCCGCGCCGACCTGGCCGGGGCTGCGGGTTACTAGATGAGAACACCGGCCTCGGCAGGGTTACAGCCCCAGCGACAACACGCCTGCCCCGCACACGCGTGTCCGAGGCCGGGAGGGGCCCCGCGCCGCCCGCCGGCCCAGCTCTCCACCTAGGGGCCCGAAGCTGCGGCGCTCCTGCACGATGGCGTGGAAGAAGCAGAGCCCGAACAGCAGCTTCTGCCACATCACGGCCTTGGCGCAGCTCTGGAAGAAGACGGGGTCGGAGATGGGGTCGTTGAGGTAGGAGCGCAGCAGGTTGGCCCGCAGCCCCTTGGGCGGCTCGTTGGTCATCTTGATGCTGTTCTGGAGGATGCTGACCGGGAACTTCTCCGACGGGTAGCTGGTCAGCCAGAGCCTGGAGGGACAGCAGAGCCGGTGACTGAGCGGCACGGCCACTGGAACGGAGAACCTGCAGCAAGGGCCAGGAGCCCCACCCGCCGGCCGCCGGCCGCCCAGGCTGAGTGCCAGCGTCCCTCCGCCGCTCTGTGGGGTTTGCGACCCCTCGGACCGGGGAGGACATGGGAGCGTGGAGGTGCCGAGCGGCTGTTTCAAGTGCACACCTCCTAGCCGGCTGGGGTGCAAGCCGCTCCCTCAGTCCAGGCCCGCCCCCCTGCAGCACACCGGCCTAAAGCCCGCACCCAGGAGAGGCAGGGAGCCGGCTCCCAGCTGCGCAGAGCCTGGCTGTGAGAGAGGGAAGGGCAGGCAGGCGGAGAGAAAAGGCAAGCAAAGTGATGCCAGTAAACACATCCCAGCACCTAGATGGAGGGGCAGAGAGGAGTGGTGCCTGTGGGCAGAGAGGTTTCTGTGGGGAGAGGAGTCTGCAAACCAGGGCCAGGTGGAACTCAGCTCGGCCTGCTTTGTAAGTGAAAGCCTGGGCCCTGGCTCTGCCCTCGTTTGCATATGACTTGCTTACAGCTGCTTTCAAGCAGTTGACTGGTTGCTACAGAGACCACGGTGGCCTCAAAGTCTAAAATAGTTACTCTCTTGCCCTTTCTGAGAAGGCCTGCTGACCGCAGGCACAGAGGGCATTGGGCCCTGAGGGCACGGAAGGCTTCTGCCTTCAAAATCAACAAGCTTCTCCGTGCCCACACAGCAGGAGCACATTTGCGGGGAAGCAAAAAGAGGAGCATGCACTGCAACAGGCTAGCCCTCCGGCAGGCACCGTCCTCCGCTTTCCTGCGCCCGTGTCCTCTCTAGCTCCATGGCTCTGTCTGGTTTCGTGTTGCAGGTTTTGTGTGTTTGCTCCTCTGGACTTCAGAGAGGTTACCAGCCGGCGCTCTGGGGACGGAAGGCCACTGGAAACACAGGACACAGCTGAGCAGCCACGAGAAGGGAGGCCTGGAGGAGCAGGGCCTGGGGGTCCAGGCTGGGGCGGGGGGGGGGGGGGGGCGGGAAGAAGCTATCTCTGGTGCCTGAGGCCCGCCGTCGTCTGCAGATGGGGGACGCTGGCTCAGGCCCAAAAACCAGGCCGATGCGTAACGTGCTTTTGGTACAGTAATTGCCCACTTTAAAATGTAGGCTTTCTGTTAGGATTCTAGGTCCCTATTTTCCCTTCACAATAACGGCGACTCCCGGTCACCAGCGGCTTGCGCTCTTGCATGGCGGTTCCGGCAGGGCGCGCCCTTGGGAGCCTTCTCCTTCCCGTCCCTGCCGCTCCCCGCTGTGCTGCCAGAGGCCTCCCCAGGATGACGGCTGCCGTCCCGTGGGAAGTGGCATTTCAGTGCCCAGTCCTCCTCACGCATCCCTGTGACAGTCCTGGCTCCCGTGGGTGCTTAGCTCCCGGCTTTTGGATTAGGAACAGAGTACAGAGGGCCGTACTGAGTGATCTTTTCTTCATTGAGTGTGTCGTTAATAGCCAATGAATCAACCCGTCATCCCAAATCAGAAAGAATTCCTGAAATAGCAGATCCCACTTGAGTCTTACCTGAGTCTACAAGAACAGAATCAATGATGGCCTGGTCTGGCTTTGTAATAAACACCAAATACCTTCCTACTTTCAGGCAGACAGGCCTAAAATGAAAACATCCACCGAGCTCTGGGGCAGAACAGAGCTGGCAAAGCCCCGGTGAAGGATGGAGCAGTGAGTGCTCTGAGGCAGGTGGCCGTGGCCACATGGCCTGCAGCGTAAGAAATTCTTGGTAACACGTAAGTAAGCATGGCTGTATGTCAACAAGACTTTACCGATTGACGATGACATTTTTAAAATTTTATTATTTTATTTTATTTATTTATTTTTTAAAAATCTTTATTGTTCATATTATTACAAATGTTCCTCTTCCACCCACCCCTCCATTGCTCCCTCCACCAGGTTCCCACCCCACCCTCTGCTCTTTCCCCACCCATCATTGTCCTCATCCATAGGTGCACAGTTTATGGTTAGTCTCTTCCCACATCCCCATCTCCCCTTTTCCCCGAGAATCGTCAGTTCACACCCCTTCCATACCTCTGATTCTATTATATTCAACAGTTAATATTGTTCATCAGATTTAAAAATTTTTTTTTGTTTTTTAGATTCATTTGTTGATAGTTACATATTTGTTGTTCACAGTTTTTATCTTTATTTATTTTCTCTTCCAAAAGAACCTCCTTCAGCAATTTATATAATTCTGGTTTGGTGGTGATGAACTCCTTTAGCTTTTTTTTTTATTGGTGAAACTCTTTATCTGGCCTTCGATTCTGAGTGATAGCTTTGCTGGGTAGATTATCTTTGGCTGTAGATTCTTACTATTCATCAACTTGAATATTTCTTGCCATTCCTGTCTGGCCTGCATGGTTTCTGTTGAGAAATCAGCTGACAATCGTATAGGTGCTCCTTTATAGGTAACTACGTGCTTTGCTCTTGCTGCTTTTAATATTCTCTCTTTGTCTTTTGCTCTTGGAATTTTAATTATGATTTGTCTTGGTGTGGTCTTCTTTGGATTCCTTTTGTTTGGAGTTCTGTGCGCTTCCTGGACTTGTAAGTCTAATTCTTTCACCAGGTGGGGGAAGTTTTCTGTCACTATTTCTTTCAGTATGTTTTTAATATCTTTCTCTCTCTCATCTTCTGGGACCCCCCATAATTCTGATGTTGTTCGTTTGAAGTTGTCTCAGAGTTTTCTTACATTATCTTCAACTTTCTGGATTCTCTTGCCTTCTTGCTTCTGTGGAGGAGTGTCTTCTGGATCTTTATGTTCCAAATCTTTGTCTTAATTCTTACGATCTTCCATTCTGTTTTTATGACTCTATAATATTTTTTATTTTAGACAATGTATTCTTTATTTCTTGTTGATCCCTTATTATTTCTTGTTGATCCCTTATTATTTCTTGTTGATCCCTTTTCATATCCTCATAGGTCTTATCGACCTTTTCTAGGAAATTCTTGAAAAACCTTATAGGTGTGGTTTTGAACTCTATATCCAGTCGCTTTTTGTTCTCCATTTCTTTTGTTTGTGATCTATTTTCTTGTCTCGGCATTTTCGCAGCTTCCCTGATGGGGCAAAGTTTCAGGGTGGAGCCCACAGCCCTTGGCTTCTGTCAGCCACGCCCTATGCGGCTCCTGAGTCTCAGTATTCCTCAGGGTCCTTCAGTACTCGCTGCAAGCACCTCTGAGAGTGAGGTGCCCTCAAGTTTCTCCTGCTACAAAATAATCTAGTCTCTCCCCCAATGAGCCCGGAATTGGGGTTCAGTTCATTTGGAAGTGGAGTTGGAGGTGGCGTTCAGAGCAGTCTGGAGCTTGTCTCCTTCCCGCCAGGGCAGTCCCGCGGCACAGCCAACTGTCCCTTCTCTTCGCACAATGTGTGCGCCTCTGGGGGCTCTGCCTTTCGCCGCTCCCCCAGCTCCCTCTGGATGAGCCTGGGTCCCCGGGGTCTGGCCTAGAACTGGGGTTCAGAGCAGTCTGAACTGGGGCTCAGCACAGTCGGAGCTTTGTCTCCTTCCCGCTAGGGAACGCCAGCCAGGCACTCAGCCTCTCCCTCCTCTCCAGCTCCATCCTCTCCGCGCACTGCGTGTCTCCATACCTTAGGTTTTTACAGCTCCTCAGCTCTTTTTTATGCTTTTCTCCTTGCTTCTCGTTGTAGAATTTCCAGTCAGTTGACTTTGCTGTAATTCTGGGTAATGTCCATTAAAGTCATCTTCTTCTTTTGATTTTTCAGCCATTAAGAAATGTGGAAGCTGTTCTTAGCTGGCACACTGACACCACCAAGCAGAGCCTGGCGTGGCCGCCCTCTGGCTGGCTTGCCGGATGGAGGGTCTGCTCTGAGCCGGAGGGGCTGTGCAGTCTGTCCGGCTCGCCACCTCGCTCTGCAAATGCCAGCGAAGCCTGCTGCCGGGCTGTAGGTCACACACCTCGCACCGTTGCTGCGTGTGTCATGGCGCCCGAGAAACAGGCCTTGACTACAGGGGAGATGTTTTTAAAGACAATTCTGAGAATCAGGTTTGCTGATGTTGAATATACATTTCCTATCGCTTCCCCTCAGCAGCACGTGCCTGAGTCCGAACAGCTCCTCGGTGCTTCCCCAGCGTGCAGCTGTGCGTTTACACATGCTGTCCCCTCTGCCTGGTATGTCCTTCCCGGCAAACTCGTCATCATCTTTCAAAACCCCGGGCAACATCAGTCCTCCAGGCCTCCTGATGCTCCCTCCCACTCCGTGTTCCGGGCCCTTAGAGCATGAACACCGCTCCCCTCAGGCTGCCTTCTGCAGGACGAGCCCCCTGCAGGAAGACTCCTGCCTGTCACCTTGGCCTGCCCCCAGCGGCGGTGCGTGAGGTGGTGCGGGGGGCAGTGTGCGAGGCCGTACGGGGGGGGTGAGGGGGGCGGTGCTGGGGGCTCACCTGAAGCTGGCCTTGGTGTTCTCGGGGACAATCACCTCCTCGCAGATCTTCTCCAGCTCCGGCATCCAGCTTGTGGCCAGGTGGCAGTTCTGCAGCACCACCCAGGTCCCGTCTTTGATGGCCAGGTTGATCATTTTGGCCGCAATAGGGCCTTGGCCTTGGCCGAGGGAGATGATCTGGGTTTTGTTGCCTCCCATGCCAAGATCTTCAGCAAACTTCAACAGGACTGGGGGGGGGGGGGGGAGAGAAAAAGGGCTTTTAAAAGAGAACGAGCCAGTGGAGTCCACGTTAACATACTGTCACGGGAGGGCCAATCGCCGTTCTGGGCTCCACTGGCTCTGGCCATTACCAACCAGCAGGTCTCTGGCGAAGTTTTAGACTTCTGTGAAGATGGAGAGCAAAGATACTATTGGTTGATCTTTCACTCTGAATATACAGACATCCTTGACTTTTAAAAATTACAGAAACTGAAAAAATCAGAGTTTGAGGGAAAGAGAAATTCCCAGGCACCAAAAATAAAGAAAGAAATCAAAGCTAGAGGCGAGCACAGAGCCAAAGAGGAGCTGGGGCTTCAGAAATGTATTTTCCAGGCAAAGCAGTACCTGTGCAGTGGAGTTCCAGGGAAATCTCTCTCATGTCCCTCCCTCAGAGGCAGCAGTGCTGCGAGGCTTTGTGAATCCTCCCAGAGATGTTTATGTGCTTAAATCACACACAATACGATTATCCTCACACACAGCGACTATCCTCACAGATCGACTATCCTCACACAGCGACTATCCTCACACATAGTGACTATCCTCACACACAGCGACTATCCTCACACACAGCGACTATCCTCACAGATCGACTATCCTCACGCAGCGACTATCCTCACACACAGCGACTATCCTCACACAGCGACTATCCACACATACAGCGACTATCCTCACACAGCGACTATCCCCACACATCGACTATCCTCACACACAGCGACTATCCTCACACACAGTGACTATCCTCACACAGCGACTATCCTCACACACAGTGACTATCCTCACACAGCGACTATCCACACATACAGCGACTATCCTCACACAGCGACTATCCACACACAGCGACTATCCTCACAGATCGACTATCCTCACACACAGCCACTATCCTCACACACAGCGACTATCCTCACACACAGCGACTATCCTCACACACAGCGACTATCTTCACACAGCGACTATCCTCACACACAGCGACTATCCACACACACAGCGACTATCCCCACAGATCGACTATCCTCACACACCGACTATCCTCATACAGCGACTATCCTCACACAGCGACTATCCTCACACACAGCGACTATCCTCACACACAGCCACTATCCTCACACACAGCGACTATCCCCACAGATCGACTATCCTCACACACAGCGACTATCCTCACACAGCGACTATCCTCACACACAGCGACTATCCTCACACACAGCCACTATCCTCACACACAGCGACTATCCCCACAGATCGACTATCCTCACACACAGCGACTATCCTCACACAGCGACTATCCTCACACACAGCCACTATCCTCACACACAGCGACTATCCTCACAGATCGACTATCCTCACACACAGCGACTATCCTCACACACAGCGACTATCCTCACACAGCGACTATCCTCACACACAGCGACTATCCTCACACACAGCGACTATCCTCACACACAGTGACTATCCTCACACAGCGACTATCCTCACACAGCGACTATCCTCACACACAGCGACTATCCTCACAGATCGACTATCCTCACACACAGCGACTATCCTCACACACAGCGACTATCCTCACACAGTTTGTAGAACACCATATTTGCTTCCTTCACTCAGACTTTCTCTGGTCAGCACATTCGCCAAGGCCTTCCTCTTTCTCACAGCTCCATGGTTTTCACCTTGGAAAATACCACAATTCCTTTACCCGGTCCCGAAGCCGGTGTTTGTCCCAGGGGGAGGGGCACAGCTCTGCTCTCAAAAGAGGTGGGTGCTGGAACTGAGGCTTTTTAAAAAAATAAATAAGTAAGGCTGGGCCTTCGAGGGAGGGAAGCCGGAAGTCTGGTCGCTGACTCCAGCCGCACCGTGGGGGCTGGCCCTGGCCTTTGCCTGGATGGAAAATACAAACTCTCCAGTGAGAAACCAAAGCACGGCCAACGGCACAGGCAGGCCCGCGCCCCGTGGCCCGGCCCACGCTGAGAGCCGCACACAGTCGGCCGGAGGGACACCGGGCACCGCCGCTGTCACACACACCACCGGGTGGGGCCGCCTGAAACCGGGAGGAGAGGCTCCACGGAACACGCACAGTAACTACCCGCCTCCCCCCACGCCAGGCGACACGCAGGAAGAGCTGTGCCTGAGGTCCCACGGGCTCCGCCGGGGCCTGTCTGCCCTCCTGACTCCCAGCCTGAGCTGTGCCTGGAGAAGGTCGTCACAGTGGGCGAGGTCACGAGGGTGCCCTCACATGGGGAGAGGAGGTCACCAGAGAGAAGACCCGCAGACACGGGAAGCAGGCCACCAGCAGGCGCCCACGCCCTGAGCGCGGCTCTGTCCTCCAGGCTCGCAGGCACCACGTCTGCTGCCGGAGGCACGTCTTTGGTGCTGGCTGTGACAGCTCAGGCCCGGCCCGGCTCCTCCTCTGAGTACCCCCCCCACCCCCCCGGCCCCGGGCTGGCGCCGGCTCCCACAGATCAGAGCGGTCACCCGCCTTTGCCCCACGCGCCAGCCTTGCCATTTGCGTTCCTGACACTCATCCTTCATTTGGCAGCAGAGACGACTAATGCGGTGCGATCCCCCAGAGAACAGGAACTAATTCCCGTCAACAACTCCCACCCTTCAATGAGCACAGTGACTCCTGGAGAACACAGCGGGGATGTGGTCACTCCCGGAGCACCAGGAGGCGGAGGCAGCTCCCTGCCTCAGCTCTGCTCCCGCCCCGCTGGCCGGACCAGCCCGTGCCGAGCCCTGTGCACTGCAGGGTGTCCAGCACCCTGGTCTCTGCCTGCCAGAGCCAGCAGCACCCTTAGTTGTGACCACAAAACTGTTTTCCACTTTGCCAATGTCCCTGGTGGAGCCACACTTCTACACCTTATGGCATTGTTTGGTTATTTTTAATCATGACTCAGTATTAATTATTCAAAAAGTTAAGAAATTAAAGGAGAAAAGCCCAGCTGAGAGAAGAGATAGCCGGAAGAAACGGTTCAAACAGAGGTGCCCATCAGCAGCCAGGCTTAATCTAGCCACAGTGTGGCCCTCGCACCGTTTCCAAGACAACATCTGGATGAGATGGAGATGTAGAAAGCAGGGCTTTTGCATCTCTTGTTTCTCTTGAAAAAGTCAGAAGATCTGGCTCCCGTCCCCAGAGGGCACAGCACGGGGAGCACAGCCAGCCCTTTACGGAAAGAAGCCTGCGGTCGCCTCGTCCCCCGGCCCGTCCTCTGTCCGCCTTCAGAGCCCTCTGCGTTTGAGGCGCCTGCCAAAGGGGAGTGCTACTACCATCCATTCACATTGTGGGCTCTTCGTGTTCCTCATACCACATCCGCCCTTACCTGCCATGGGGTCTGCGCCGGGAGACAGCACGAAGATCAGGGGTGTGCAGCAGCTGGAGTCGTTGTAGGATCCCTGCAGGTCGAACGTGGGGCTTTCTGTGAACACGTGGCCCATGTGCTCGGCGATGAACTCCCGGGTGGCGGGGATCATCTTGTCGGGCCGCAGACAGCGGAGGATCACCATCCTCTCCAGCCCATGGACGAACTTCCAGATGCCGGGGAACTTCTCCTCGTACGGGGATGCCGAGTCATAGATGTGCTTCCAACTGTCCGCGTTCTCTTCCAAATGCTCCATCAGGCCCTTCAGTCCCGACAACGCGGACGCACGGACCACTTCGGCCCACGCTTTCTCAGACAGCCATTCAGGCACCGGGTTGGGGAAGGGGTTGTCCAGGGCGACGCCCCCGGTCAGAAGGAAGTACCAAACCTCCTCGTTGATGAGCCTCTTCTCCTTCAGGATGCCGATGGTCAGGAGGAGGGAGAAGACCAGCTTGTCCTTCTCGAACAGCGAGCGGCACACGTTGTTGTAGATGCTGAGGGTGAAGTACTGGATGATGTACTCGATGCGCAGCTCCAGGTTGTCGCTCTTCTTGCTGTGCGCCAGCGACTGCGTGTAGAGGCTGATGAACCAGGTCAGGGAGTACTGGTACATGGGCTCGATATTGGCCAGGTCGGAGATGCAGAAGAAGATGGTGGCAGAGTGGACGGCCACGGGCTTGTAGCCCATCCGGGTCTGGTCAATCTGCATCTCCGTCACCGTGGCAATCTCCTGCTTCTCGGAGATCTCCTCAGACAGCTCCTTGGAGGAAGACAGGACCTTGATGGCGGTCTCGTCCTCCAGGATGTTGCCTTCCGACAAGGAGAGGACCTCGAGGATCTTGTCCTCGATCTCCTTTAACTGTTTCTTGTTCCTGGCGCTCTCCAAAATCAGCTTGTTCTTTTTCTCTTCCAGCTCCGGCTTCTCCTTGGCAGCCACGATGCCCAGCAGCTGGTCTTGGAGGCCCAGGGGGGTGATCATGAAGTTGAGGAGGCAGACTTTCACGGCGATCTCGGGCAGGTAGTGCGGGTTCCGCCAGCGGGTCGTGATGTACAGCTTGAAGTCCCTGGAGTACTCGATGATGTTCTCGCCCAGCCGCATGTACTCCACGCCCTGCTGCCGGAAAGTGGACTTGAGCAGGATGGGCTCGATGAAGGCGTCCAGCTCCGCCCCTACGTTCTCCAGCAGCACTGGGGTGCCGAGCTGCAGGGCGTTCTCCAGCGTCCTCACGTAGTTGCTGTCCGAGAACTTGGTGACGGCTAGCTTGTTTGCTTTCTCCATGTTCTTGACCCACTTGTTGGCCTGCCCCTGAGGGTCGATCATCAGGGCCCAGCGTCGGGAGTTGGACACGATGATGCCGTTGTCGATGGAGAAGGAGTCGACGGGCAGCCCGGCGATCTTCCAGGCGCGGGTTTTTATGGGGTCCCCGAGCGTGTTGCTGAGACTGAAGTCACGGGAGCCGGGGATGGCCCTGTCTCTGCACTGAGCCAGCCACTGCTGCTGGCACTTGGCCCGGTAGTCCACGGTGAAGGCTCCCAGGTAGGCCACGGTCCCCGCGGACACCAGCACATCCCCGGTCAGATTCGTGTAGCGGACCCCCAGCTGCCGGGCAGCCTCTTTCCACCGGTCCTTCTCCCCGCCAAGCCCGCTGATGAGCTTTTCCGCCCTGACGAGCTTCTGGGAGCAGATCTCAATGTTTTCTTCCAAGGTGATCTTCTTGGTGTTCATCTCCTCAAACTCGTCGTTCAGGGCCTGCAGGCGGTCCTCCACCAGCTTCAGCTCCGCCCGCTTCAGGTTCAGCTTCTGCATCTGGATGTCCAGCTTCCCCTCCGCCTCCCGCAGCCGCTCCCGCTTGGGAGCCACCACCTTGGCCACGCGGTCGTACACCTCCATGGCCCTCACCCACTTGCACAGCCCCTCGCAGGCGGAGGACACGTTTTTGATGACGGCCGGCTGGAAGTCTGGGTGGTCGATGAACCTCTCCCGGATCCGCCTCATGACCGGGCCGGGGATGTTGTCCTTGTCATAGGTCTTGAGGCTCTCCAGGAACTTCAGGTCTCCCAGGATCTTTCTTGAGACCCCCCAGTAATCTTCTATCATTTTGCCTGTGAGATGAGCAAAGGGATAAGACTATCATTAAGATTTTTTTTCTTTTCTTTCTTTTTTTTAATAGAATGATTATTTGGGTGGGTGTGATCTAGTCACATAAACCCTTTATTTATATATTTTTAGTTATTTATATCTTATTGATTCTTTACAGAGAGGAAGGGATAGGGATAGTTAGAAATGTCGATGAAAGAGAAACATCAATCAGCTGCCTCCTGCACGCCCCCCACTGGGGATGTGCCTGCAACAAGGCACATGCCCTTGACTGGAATCGAACCCAGAACCCTTCAGTCTGCAAGTCGACGCTCTTTCCACTGAGCCAAACTGGTTAGGGCTATCATTAAGATTTCTGGCTGAGATTTAAAGCTTTGCAGTGAGGGCTCCTTGGATCTAGCAAAAAAATTCAAATCCTCCCGAGGAGTTTAAGGGCAGAGAACGTACTCTGCGTGATGCCACACAATGGGCCCGTCCTTACGTATTTGTCCAAACCATGGACTGTGCCCCGCCCAGGGCGCTGGCCGTGTGAAGTATGAGCTCCGGGCGGACCACGCGGTTCACTGAGGCGCCAGGAGTGGGTAACGGATGGAAGAGGCTGTGCGTGGGGAAGGCAGGGGGTATGGGAAGCCTCTTTGATGTGACCTTAAAGCTGCTTTAAAGGTACAAAATCTAAATGAAAGAAGGAAAGCCTAAGCTCCTCACGGTCCGGGAGGCCCAGAGCCCCACCTCCCCTCGCTGCCTCGCTGGACGGCCGTCACGAAGGCCTTCCTGCCCGCCCCGCTGTCCCGATGCTTCCTGCAGGAGTGCGCCCGCCGGCTGGCAGCTGACCCCGGAGCAGACTGCGGCTCATTCACAGAAGGGCTTCCCTAGATGACCCCCCGAGCAGCCCTGCACTGCCCTGCACCTCAGCTGCTGGAGCGCCCACTCCTTCTGCAGAGTTTGCTGCGAGCTATGACTTTGCTTACTCTTTATTGCCACGTCCCCCTCCCCAGGGCAGCGGGGCAGTTTACTGTCTGGGCACAGCGCCTGGGACCGGTCATCCGTGGTACGTACGAAATGAGCGTGCCCGCCTGCCGCCGTAGACGGAGAGGGCAGAGTCACGGCAAGTGTTTGGAATATTCTTCACGTCGGGAAGGTGGGTTGGCTGGAACCGAAAGCGTTCTCCTCGTGCATGAGTGGGGCCCGAGGGAAGGGGAGGGTAGAGACAGGCCCTCTGCAGCCTGCCAGGACGAAGCCGGCCCTGTGCTCCAGCCCTCATCACGCTGACCAGGGATGAGAGCCGACCTTGCCCCGGCGGCTCCTTCGGGGCTGACTGGTGGGAAGGTTGGAGGCCTTCCGGCCCATGGCCTGCAGCCATCGCTCATCCAGACCAGCGTCCCTGAGCCCTGGTTGTGGGCTCAGGTGCTGGGAGTGCAGTCCATGGTGGAGGGTTTGAGTCCAGGTTCGGGCACAGGCCCAGGCTGCAGGTTCCATCTCCCGTTGGGCAACCGATGGATGCTTCCGTCTCACATTGATGTTTGTTTTTTCCCTCTCTCTCTCTTTCTCTCTCACTTCCTCTTTCTCTCAAGTCAATAAAAAAGTCCTTGGGTGAGCATTTTAATTTTTTTAAAGAAGCTGCACGGAGGCATTGTATTGAGTACAACAGGCCAAGCGTGTCCTGTTCCTAAGGCGAGCACAGGACCACGCATTCTTGTGGAGGCGCTGGTCGCAGCCGCCCCGCCAGACCCAGCAGGCCCACACCCACGCGCTTGCTCGGTCGCTGGCCTGCTGTCCGGCTGCGGCTGTGGCTGAGGAGCAGGGTGGCACCTGCGTGACCTGAGACAGGAAGGCGAGCGTGGTCCTGGGCGGGTCACCGATGACTTAAGAAGAGAAATGGCTTTTGGGATCTGGCCATGATTCGTGCACCTTTCTCAACCCTGGCTGCCCCTTCGAACCACACAGGGGTTCAAAAACACCAGCTCATGCCGAAGCCCTGCTGACCAGACGGGAGGACCCCTCGGCTCCCGAGGCCCCGCAGGGGGTGCCCGCCGCCCCGGGTGCGCGGGAGCGGAGACGGGCTGGCGGCTCCCTGTCTCAGCCCCGCTGCCCTGGCGGACGGGTCCGGTGCACCCGCCTCTCCACCCGCACCCCTCTGCGTGTCCCTCACGGGCTTCCGGCCGCCCCCCCCGGGAGGGAGGGAGAGCGGGCCGACGGAAGCAGAAGCTGCAGCCTTGTTCCATTCCAAGGCGCCTGTCTCAGTAAGAGCCCCGGAGAACCCGGTTTTAGGAGACTGGAATGTACCTATCTATGCGGCCAGTCTCACTCGCAGACGGCACTTCCTCCTACCCCTGAGCCCTGGCCTGCCCACCCTCCCCGTCCGCCTTGCCTCCCTCGGCCCAGCTCCACCTCAGATCCTCCTCCGCCAGCTCACACCTTCCTCTTCCCCGCAGCGTATGTCTCCTCTCTCTGTCTCTCCTCCCCTACTCGCTCTTTCTGCCTTGGCGTTTCTCCCTCTCTCTCGCAGCTGTTGTGTCAGTCTTTGTTGCTCTTCACCTCGAGTGTTGCTCTCAACCGTCCCTCTGTCTGACCCTCCCGTCCTCTCTCTGTCGCTGTCTCCGTCCGCCTCCTAATTCCTTCCCGTCAGATCCCTCCCGGTCCATGACCTCTGTGCCTGTGGGTCTCCGTGACCTTCGGCTTTGTTGTGATTTGCAGGCAGGAGCTTCGCTCAGCTGCCTGCGACACCGGCCTTCTCCTGGCTTCTGGGAGGAGAGGTGGTGAGGGGACACCGAGGGCCCCTCGCTTCCTCCGGGATTGCTCACACTGCCTGGGGCGTGTGCATGCGTGTGTGTGCGTGTGCGTGTGTGTGTGTGTGTGTGTGTGCGCACGCGCTTTGGAGGTTACCGCTGCCACTGGGGTCCGGCTTCCTCTCAGGTCTCATCCCCTTCATGACACATATGCTCTCCATGACCAGCTTGACGGGGCCCGGGGGGTTCTGCATGGACTTCACCAGGGAGATGTCCGCTGGGTTCAGGGTGTCGAGCGCAGCCAGCGCGGCCTCCAGGGCTGGCATGGCCTCGGCCAGGTCCCCCTCACACTCGTCCTGCGGGCAGCAGGGGACAAGGGTGAGCACAGAGGTTATGATGATGGGCAAACAGACCCGGGTAGTCCTGCTTTCCCACATCTGTGTGTGTGTGTGTGTGTGTGTGTGTGTGTGTGTGTGTATGGGGACGTGTATCATGGACTCTTTATTTTAGGTTTTCCGCTCTCTCATAACTATAGCAATGATTTATTTAGCTCCATTACCTTCAAACACCCCGCCCATAACCAGCCGTGTCCCTATCCCTCTGTTAACTAACTGGATGGCCGTCCCGGCCACGCCATGGCCCAGCTCAGCAGGGCCGTGCAGAGGGAGCGGAGGAGAACCAGCCGCCCGCCCTCACGGCGGCTGCGCAGCGGGCAGGGACCAGAGGAGGGCTCTCGCTCAGGCCCAGGCTGGGTTCGGGCTGCCTGCCTCTCAGGCGCCTCAAACTCATCTCCTCGCAGGGCGCCCTCCAGCGTCTCCCTCCCAG